>NC_056749.1:138172848-138425348 GCF_019279795.1 Protopterus annectens | reverse complement strand
CTCTAATTACTGACCTCACATTCCTGTATACCCACACTGTCCACCTTCTGTATGCCCTATAACTTACTCTAATCACTGACCTCACATTCCTGTATACCCACACTGTCCATTTTCTGTATACCCTATAACTTACTCTAATCACTAACCTCACAGTCCTGTATACCCACCCTGTCCACCTTCTGTATACCCTATAACTTACTCTAATAACTGACCTCACATTTCTGTGTATACCCTATAACTTACTCTAATAACTGACCTCACATTCCTGTATACCCACACTGTCCATTTTCTGTATACCCTATAACTTACTCTAATCACTAACCTCACAGTCCTGTATACACACCCTGTCCACCTTCTGTATACCCTATGACTTACTCTAATAACTGACCTCACATTTCTGTGTATACCCTATAACTTACTCTAATAACTGACCTCACAGTCCTGTATACCCACACTGTCCACCTTCTGTATACCCTATAACTTACTCTAATCACTGACCTCACATTCCTGTATACCCACACGACTTCCTTCTGTATACCCTATAACTGACTCTAATCACCGACCTCACATTCCTGTATATCCACACGGGCTTCCTTCTGTATACCCTATAACTTACTCTAATCACTGACCTCACAGTCCTGTATACCCACACTGTCCACCTTCTGTATATCCTATAACTTACTCTAATAACTGACCTCACAGTCCTGTATACCCACACTGTCCACCTTTTGTATACCCTATAACTTATTCTAATCACTGACCTCACATTCCTGTATACCCACATGGACTTCCTTCTGTATAACCTACAACTTAGTCTAATCACTGACCTCACAGTCCTGTATACCCACACTGTCCACCTTCTGTATACACTATAACTTACTCTAATCACTGACCTCTCATTCCTGTATACCCACACTGTCCACCTTCTGTATATCCCATAACTTACTCTAATCACTGACCTCGCATTCCTGTATGCCCACACTGTCCACCTTCTGTATACCCTATAACTTACTCTAATCACTGACCTCACAGTCTTGTATACCCACCCTGTCCACCTTCTGTATACCCTATAACTTACTATAATCACTGACCTCACAGTCCAATATACCTACACAGACTTCCTTCTGTATACCCTATAACTTACTCTAATCACTGACCTCACAGTCCTGAATACCCACACTGTCCACCTTCTGTATACCCTATAAATTACTCTAATCACTGAACTCACATTCCTGTATGCCCACACTGTCTACCTTCTGTATACCCTATAACTTACTCTAATCACTGACCTCACAGTCCTGAATAACCACACTGTCCACCTTCTGTATACCCTATAAATTACTCTAATCACTGAACTCACATTCCTGTATGCCCACACTGTCTACCTTCTGAATACCCTATAACTTACTCTAATCACTGACCTCACAGTCCTGTATACCCACACTGTCCACCTTCTGTATACACTATAACTTACTCTAATCACTGACCTCACATTCCTGTATACCCACACTGTCCACTTTCTGTATACCCTATAACTTACTCTAATCACTGACCTCACATTCCTGTATACCCACACGGACATCCTTCTGTATACCCTATAACTGACTCTAATCACTGACCTCACATTCCTGTATACCCACACTGTCCACCTTCTGTATACCCTATAACTTACTCTAATCACTGACCTCATGCTCCTGTATACCCACACTGTCCACCTTCTGTATACACTATAATTTACTCTAATCACTAACCTCTCATTCCTGTATACCCACACTGTCCACCTTCTGTATACCCCATAACTTACTCTAATCACTGACCTCACATTCATGTATACCCACACTGTCCACCTTCTGTATACCCTATAAATTACTCTAATCACTGACCTCACAGTCTTGTATACCCACCCTGTCCACCTCCTCCTTCTCCTCATTTTATTCTTTCTGCTTCTTCCACAGTTCTTTACCCATAGCATTCAGAAATTCACACTGACCCTTTTTCATAGCGTCCTCACTCCCATGTGATAAACATTTCTGTAGTATTTTCTCCCACCCTCCTTCCCTATTGGCATCTTGTCTTTATACCTGCTGGCCTTGTAGTTGCCCGCCCCTACTCTAAATTTGATCTTGGACACTCCTCCCAGTCTAGTGTCATTAGCTCATTCTACCTAATACAGAGAGAACATCTGAGAAGGCCAACCCACTTAGTTTCTTTCATAAAAAAAAAAAAAAAAAAAAAAAAAAAAATTTGCCTGAATATCCTTGTGTTCTGGCTGTGATTCTCAAACATTCTGGAACTATAGAGTATATTTTAGTGCATTTATTAAAACTGTATTTGCCTTAATATTGCTATGTTGCACTGCATCTGAATTGTTTTAGTGTGTTTTAGCTGCTTTCCTGTATATATAGACTTTTCTGTATATGTAGACTAGCTACGTAATTCTACTGTATTACTGCCTCTTAAATCATTTTTCAGTTGTGCACTTGCCTTGCTTCATTTAAAAAGTTTTAAATTGCTAATTTTGTAGGGTTTTAATTGTATGGTTTAGGGCTACACACTCAAGTGTGTTAGCCTTTTATGTGATTATTTAGTGTATTATTGAATTATTTAGCCTGTTTTAAACAAAAAAAAAAAATACTATCTTTTTGCTTGTTTCCTGCCTTTCCTAGTGAGTATAGTCCAGATCAGGACTTTATTTTCTGTGTTCAGAGCTATCCAGACCTTGCTGTGGTAGAGGGAAGTCCTACTGCTTACCAGTGGGAGTGGTGAGCATTGTACTGCCTGTCTAACACTAGAGGAGTGGTTTCCAGCTCTGAAATTGTAATTTTATTAGCCATTTTGGGCTGATTTCTATCCCTTTCAACTTTCTGGCTTAAAAATGTGCGTGTTTGCACATTTTTTTGCATCGTGCAGCACCGTAGGGCTACGGTTAAACTATTCCAGGTGCGAGAAAGTCTGCTCTTCACATTTTCCCTTAGAACTAGCCGGTTTCTCAATAGTAGCACTAAAATCTGAACCTCTGTGACTAGCACCTGCTCTACAACCTGCTGGAAAGCATTAGGAAGCCTTAAACTGATACAAAGCACTCAACTCTCCTTGTTAATAAGGAGAAATTAGTTGTAGGCACTAAACAGCCTATAATTGCAAAGTACCTTGCAAAGGTAAGGGAAAACAGCTCTTGTACTTTACAAAAAGCACCTAAACAGGCATGTCCAAGGGTCAGCTTCCGGTGATTTCTCCTGTCCACCTGGTGAATCTGGGCATACTGGGGCAATACTGCAACTGCCTCATGTACACAGACAACCCTCTCCTCCTACCACCCAACACTACAACCTGCGAGAGATGCACTTACATAGCCAAACTGGAAGCAAAGCTCTCTCCAGCCAAGATTGTGCTACACAGTCAAGAGGAGAAGGTTAACACCTGCACTACACCTCAAGCACACATAGCCCTTCAAAACCCACACAATCAACACCCACACATAGCAGCACCAAACCCACATATGCGGAGGCCCTTAACATTAACCTGCCAAAGCAACAAGGACTTCCGAAGCTGAAGCGCAAACAAGCACCAGTCACACCAGTCACAACCAAAGTGACACATAGCTCACAACACCAGTGTGCCATGCAACAACAGCCCCTAAGGCAAGACAACGTACCCAACACTTTAGTCATAGGTGACTCTATAGTCAGGCACACTGATGTCCCACTCACCAGGCTGAACAAGGAGAAAATTACAGTCAGCTGCCTGTCAGGTACCAGGATCCGCCACATAATGCATGCACTCAAGTCACTCCACTACAAGTACAAATATGACTCTGTCATTGTCCATGTTGGAGTGAATGACTTGAGATGTACCTCCCTGGACTATATGAAAAGAGACACGGAAGAGCTCTCGGATCATGTGGCCCAGGCAGGTATGAACCTAGACCTCAGTAGCATCCTGCCTTCGCCCAGAATGATACCACAGTATAAGGACAATATGACTTGACTTCCAACAATTGGCTAAGCTTCTGGTGTCATTCAAAGGGGATCCAGTATCTGTCTGCCTGGGATGACATGATCGACAAACCACTATGCTTTGCCACAGATGGTCTGCACCTGTCACCCCTGGGATTCAGGTTTCTGGCTAAAGCTCTTGCCACCCCTATAGTGCCTGTTTTAGGCAAAGTTCAAAGGACAAAACCATCATTGTAACAGATACAAGCATGCAAAATCTGAAGGTAATACTACTGAATGCTAGAAGTCTAAACTTCAAAATGCACTCTCTCGAGGCACTCCTAAAAATGGAGAACATCTATATCTGTGCAATAACTGAGACCTGATTCAAGGCTCCAGGGAGCACCCCTGCAATACCAGACTACAACTCTTACCACACTTTGGCCACTAAACCAAGACCGAAACACTAAAGGTGGAGGAGTTTCCATATTCACCAAGAATATTCACACCTCTAGGCTAGTTGCCCAACACAATGCATCTGAAATTCTCCAAGTGCAACTAACACTAGGTAAGACTGCAGTCCAAATTGTAGCTTGCTACAGATCCCCCACCATGCCCCAAGATTCTCACTACACCTTTCTAAACATACTGGAAAATATTAAGATACAACCAAACACCCTAACACTGGGTGATTTCAACTACCCTGCCATTAACTGGGAAAACTACTCGGGAACCAACACCTTTTCCCAACGGTTCTTGAAATTCATAAATTCCAACACCCTGGATCAACTAATCCATTGTCCCACCAGGGGCTCCAATATCCTAGACCTGGCCATTACCAACATGGGAGATAGATGCTCCACACCAGTGGTCACCCCCTTATTGGTCAGGTCTGAACATAAGCAAATCACCCTTGATGTCCACATCCCACCCCCCACCCCTCCAGTAAGGAAACCTCCATAAAAAACTTCTCCAAAGCCAACTTCATGCTACTCAAGTCAGAAGTGACAAACTTCATGACACCCATGCAGACGGGAGCTGAAAGTTTGACTGCTGAATCCCACACTAAGGCACTGTACGAGCACATCTACTTGTGCATAAATCGTGCCATCCCAAATAGAACCAAGATGCTATCCTCCAAAAAAAGGAAGCCAATCTGGTGGTCCTTGCCATAAACAAACTATACAACAGAAGAAAGAAACTTGCAGAAAAGAGGAAAATCCTGGGATGCAAAAAACTCCCTTACCAGCCTCAGAAAGAAGCTAAGATCCCTCATAAAATCCTCCGAGGCTAGTTGCGAAAATAAAATTGCCCAAGATTCCACAGACAACCACAAGGCATTCTATAGTTATGTCAAGAATCTAAATGGCAATGCTCAGATATGCTCTGAGCTACAACAGAATGGCATTAAATATACTGATCCCAAGGATATTGCTAATATCCTGACAGATCGATTCTTCACCCCTCTCTCACCCCCTAAAAGGCCCATCTCAATAACAAAAGAAGGCCAAATTCCAGTAATCACAGCCACACAGGTAGAAACCGCACTCTCCAAAGCTAAGAATACAGCATCCATGGGAACAGATGACATCCCAGGCTGTGTGCTACATGAACTACAAAATGAACTGGCACCTCACCTAAGTGTCATGTTTAATCATAGCCTCACCTCAGGCTTCATGCCCACTGAGTGGTGCACAGCTACAGTTATCCCACTCCACAAGGGGGGATCTACCTTGGATCCCGGGAACTACCGTCCCATCAGTCTGATGAGCTTGATCTGCAAGGGCATGGAATGCATTATCATGGAACTTATAAACAAAGACATTGGCAACCTTCAAACACTGGACCCCACCCAGTTTTAGTTCTTGAAGGGCCGATCTTGTCTCCTGAACCTGATTGACTTCTTCGAATCAGTCTCCAGGGCTGTGGACGAGGGTAAGGCAGTCCACACAGCCTATCTGGACCTCGCCAAGGCCTTCAACACCATCCCCCACTCTGAAATCATAGATAACCTTACTAAGCTGGGCATAAATCCCTACATCACTCGATGGGTTGCCAACTGGCTTACTGACAGAACCCACACTGTAAAAGTAGCCGACTCCAAATCCAGCTCCAGACAAGTGACAAGTGGAGTACCTCAGGGTTCAGTCCTGGGACCGCTCCTGTTTGGCATCTACTTCACTGAAGTACAGGCCAACACTAAGGGACTCTGGCTAACAAAGTTCACAGATGACTGCAAACTGGGAGCCATTATTGAATCCCCAAATGATGTGGATATTCTACAAAAGGACCTTACAAAAGCAGATGCTTGGTGCCAGAGCCATGGGCTCAGGCTTAATGCCAAGAAATGTATAGTTATCCCCTTTGGGAAAAAACATGTACCCATGAATTACCACATAGATGGCAGTATGCTAAACACTAAAAGTGTGATGAGAGACTTAGGGACATAGGTGGACAGTGGTCTCATCTTCGATAACCACATTGCCACAACATTCAGGAAATCCTTCTATGTGGCACACCTCATCACTAACGGCTTTTCATCCAGAAAAAAGGAGGTCATTGTCCCACTGTACTCATCCCTCATTAGACCCATTATAGAGTACAATGCCCTGTTTGGTATGTACCTTACAAGTCATCTGCAACAGCTGGAAAGGCTGCAGAAATACCTCACTAAAAGAATCACAGGCCTAAAGCAGATGCCCTATGCTGACCGTCTAAAAAACTCCAGCTATACTCTGTGGCGTATCATCTACTCAGAGGCGATCTCTGCTTAACATACAAGGCCATGTCAAACCCCGAACTGTTGGACATGCTCCACTTAAAGAAATACCAATCCCTCAGAGCCACACGCTCCAGGGATCTAAACCTTGTCATCACAATGAACAAAACATGCTAGAGGGATAGGTTCCTGACCCAGAGGCTCCCCATACTCTGAACTAGACTGCCCATACATGTCAAGCAGAGCACCTCCTTGGCCCTCTTCAAAAGGAACCTTGACGATTGGATGGGAGATAGGAAATTCACCCCAGGGATCATGTCAGTCGCCCTGCTAGACAGGGGTCCAGGGAAGTAAATATTGTGGGAAGAAATATCCAGGGAATTGTTATGGCTAGGCTTGTATAGGCCCTAGGGCCGATAGCCTAGTACCAACCTGTGAACCCTTACTTTTCCCCAGACCCCACAACCTATCTCTGGCCTTCTCTCCAGCTCAGCATAATCTACTCCTCTAAGCATCCCACTGCCACTCTTTGCATTGGTAACTTTGCACCTACTGTAAACCACATATCATCATGATCACTGTTACCTAGCAGTGCCTTCACCTGGTCATCTTGGGCAACCCTCTGCTTTAGTTAAACTACATACAGAATTCTCTTCATTCAGGTACAGTCCTACACCGGCCTCCCAAACCACCGCATAATCTGCCCTGTGTTACTGCTAATCTACGTGAAACTCAGTCTCCAAGTCTTATACTGGCAACGTCAAATCCTAACCTACTTGCTATCCACTCCCATTCCTCCATCTTTGGTCTCCATGTGTATACCCTGTAAAGTATGCTAATCACTGACCTCACACCAGCACTCCCTCTTCCTCTGCTACAGCCAACTGCCTGCTTGCCCTATGTGTGACCTTGCCCTGTCCTTTACTTCCTCTGTGGAGTGATGTTATTCTGCCTCTCTGACCTTCATTTGAATCCCTTCTTTATGGAAATCAGTATTCTGTGTTGATTCCTTCCACTGTCTGTCATTGCTAAACATCCTTTACTTGTCCAACAACCTGCTGTCACTGGACCATGTCTCCTACATACCAGTAATTCCTACATCACTGTTTGTAGCAATCCTCTCTTCCAACTCGGACTTTTTGCACTGTTAGTACTATACAGCCATGCTGCGAGCTACCTTTTCTTGTTATATGCCCATTTTCTTCATCGGCCTACTGCCTAAATAAGCGCACCATTCATCATGCTTTTTCCCTACTATCATTCTTTAAAGAAATGATCATTTAGGCATATATTTCCAGCACAGCTCTGACCACAGCTGTCCCTTCTGAGCTAAGATATAACCTATCCCAAAGATATAGCTAGTTGTTTTGCCTGGTTTTCCTCATTCTCCTTTGAGTTCCAACCCCTTCTTTCTTATCCACTGCCTCCGCCAGGCACAATAATACCTAAGTGTATCCTTTCTTACTGTATTGACCACTGATATTGGAAACAGTTTTGATAATGACATTATCTACCCCATGCCCTGCATCTCTCTTCCACCTCCCTGTTCCTGCTTGTCAACCTCTTTTCTACCAGTTGTGACAGGCTGTAGGTATAAACTTCCATCCGCACCCCCTTGTTATGACCACCTTGATCATTTTTTTTAATCCTACTAAGTCTAAGCCCTAAGACTGGCTTCGTTCTAACATATTCCCATCTACTTACTTTCTAAGATTCTTAATTCCCTCAAAACCCATGTTTCTGTCTCCACATTAGTAATCACCTCATTAATCTATTACCCAGTATTATATAGTCTCTGTTATGTGTAAGTTTCTTCCTCCAGGTTCATCACCTAAGCTCTCTTCACTGTCCGTGTTGTTGCCAGCTTTCCTATGCCGGACATGATTTCTCTTGCACCTCCCCTGTACTTTTTTCTACAAACCACAGCCATTGCCCTTTTTCTCCTTTGTCACTTGTCACTGCTGGCTGACCCAATCCTTACACCTTAACTTCTTTCTCCTTGATATCTCTTTACTACCTGCCCAGCCTACCTCCTGCCATCACAGTACTTTATGCCAACCTTCTATGTGCCTTCCAAGCTCTTCCCACATCCAGCTATCCTCTTTTTTTCTCCACCTCATTTTTTCACCTCATCCTGCTAGTGGGTTTCCTATTGCTTTCTCCTTTCTAATCTGACTTTGTCCTTTCTCATCTGACTAGCTAACCGACTACCATCTTTAGCTCTAGTATTCTCTGAAGCCCAATCATTGTACTGCGAACCTCATATTGTCTGCCGCCTAACTTTTCCAAAACTACCCACAATTGGAGCACATTACTCATCTTGCACTGCTACATTTATTGGCCTGTATTGCTGCTTTCATCCTACCCTATTTCTGGAGCCCCATTTATACAAGTTTTATATAGAAACACAGATACTCACATGTATGTGTATATATATATATATATATATATATATATATATATATACATAGTTTTAAATTCAGGGTGTTACAATTGGTAAAAAAGAATAGGAGAGGAGGCAATAATATGAATTACCTAGAATCCATCGAGCTTTGTTGGATTTTTAAATTACAAGCTCATGTAGATCCTGGTCTTAACCAATTTATTAGCATTAAGCCTGTGCTTGATGCTCGTATGTAGTACTTTTATGGGTTTAAAACACAACTGATTTTGATTTTGTTTTAAATGCTTTATGGAAGTAGATTGGTTATATGTATATTTATATTTATTTACATGTTATTATATGTTTTGAATAAATATTGTTGCTTTTTATTTTGTATCCTTATATATAGAAGCTACGTACATATATTTATAGGCTATTTAATATTATATGAGTACTAATGACTACAGATAAAATGGTTGAAACGTTTCCAATGCCATTAATTATTTAAGCTATATATAAATATGATGTGACTTGTTTTATAGTTACATCGAGGTTACTCATATATATGCTTTTGATATTCATTAAATATATGTATATGTACAGATAATATGAATTAATTTATATTGCTTCATAGCATTTATATATATATATTTTTTTTTTATGGGAGATGTTTCTATACATTATTGAGTTTAGCTTGTATTATGGATTTGGTTTTAGCTTGTTTGGGCGTTAGATTGTTTTTATTTACATTAGAATCACATATAATAGGTGTGTTGATTAAATTTTTCTACTAGAACTCACAATGGATGATGCAGATTGTTTTATACAATTATTTTAATTGTTTGCATCTAGGATTGATTGTCTCCAATTAAGTAATTATGATGGTATATTTAAACGCTGAGATACAAATGATATAGTGAAATCTGAAGAAGCGTGCCGAAGGAGTACGTGAAAGCGCTTATTCATCTAAAATAAACTTGGATTTTATGCACTATCCTGTGGTGGTCGTGTCCTGTCTTCTTATATATATATATATATATATATATATATATATATGTGTGTGTGTGTGTGTGTGTGTGTGTGTGTACATATATATATATATATATATATATATATATATATATGTATATAATTTACATTTATATCATATTATATTTTTATTTAATATTTATATTTAATGTGTGTTTGTGTATTTATCTTTACTTTCTTGCACCTAGCTAGGCCTTTTACCTTGCGTGTTATACCTGACCTGACCCCTTTACATTATCTTACCAGTTGTAGCTTCCTCTCTTCTTTAGTTGCTACTGTTATTTTCCTGAAAGTGCACATGCTGTTTCGGTATTTTTGCTTCTCAGATACCATCTCTATTCATGGGAGTTTTTTCTGTGGTAGTTACTGTAATTAATAATGTAGTACAGCTTTAAGTATCTTACAATGCTAAGCATGTGTGTAGGATGTCACAGGAAGCTAGTTTGGTCTTCCATTACTGCTATGACAGCAAAGCATGAAATTGTGCCCTTACTTGCTCCAGATGTTTCTATTTAGCATACAGTTTGGTAACGGTATAAAGTAAAACTGAACTAATTAAAAGCATGGTACTGCCAGGTACTATCATGCTATCTACCCCAAAATTCACACTTAGTTGTATTTCTTGTTTATTTACTTTTTATTAACAATTCAAGGGTGAAATACCAGTCAGATTCTTCTTTCTGTGGTTGGGGCACGGTCTTCCCATGGATCCAAACTTCCTCCCATGAGTAAATCTCTGGTTCAATTGCATCCCTGCTAGATGGGGTCACCAGCCAGTACCCAAACTAGTGAAGTGAAAGGCATATGATCCTAGGATAGTACTGGCCTATTTGACCTTGCAGACCATTTTAAGCCAAGCCAAATAAACAATTTGGTGCTTAAAGTTTTCTTATCCTACCTTGCTTGGTGTTTAGCATAACCTTACCAAATCCCAGATCTATGTTTACATATTTACATGGTGAAATTTTTTAACATCCCACCATGGACAGCTAGGATGAGGCCTATGTATGGGATAAAACAGTTAGAAGCTGCCTCTGTCCATTAGTAATATAGGTGGTAGTCCTGCGGTAAATTTTCTATTTCCTTATATCCTTTAATCCAAATTATAGTTGAATACAGACAAGAATGATCTTTAAGTGCACTGGGAGTCTGTTCCAGGGCAGTGGTATCCCCTGTGAGATGTGCCTGTCCCTTCAGAACATCCCGTTGATGCTGCAGAAAATATTCAAGTGTCTGAACCAAGTATTCGTGATTCTATTTGCCTTGCTAATGTGTAGCAGGTCCATTAGTACTGGTTCAAAGGATGCCTTGCATGCTAAACACAGGTCACCTCTTAGCAGTTTGAAAGAGACCGAGTACAGAGACAGAGCTTTGAGGAGGTCTGTGCAGGACATATCATTTATGCTCGTCTCCTTTTTGCAAGATATTTCTGTGGCAATTCCAATTGTTTCATGTGCCTAGCTAGATAGCTGAGGGAAGCAATGATTCAAAATAAACTTATTTGTCATTTAAGAAACACAAGTGCTACATAAACAAAATTTTGAGTGTCAGCTCTTTCACAGGAGAAAACAAACACAAAAAGACAGATGTGATAGATATTAAATAATAAACAATAACTATAGTACAAAAGTAAATATCTAGGTAGCTGACACACATGCTTGTACACTATTTATATACAGTGGACAATACAGACTACTAGATGATTAACACATGAAAAGAAAAGTACACTATACACAGAGGTGAGATTGGGTGATATTGCACAGAAGGAAGTGATTGGACTTGCACTTGAATGAGAATATATGAATTTTAGTATGCAATAAATGGAATTACTGTATGGAAATAAAAATAAAAAGAATATGAGTGGAACAATCTATTATAGTTTTGATACATCCAGGTTAACATCTGCATTAATGAGTCTTATTGCAGTTGGATAAAAACTGTTCATGAATCTGGAGGTCCTGCAGCAGGTACTCCATAACCTTCTACTAGATGCAAGTTTAGTGACCCAACCATATGCTGGATGAGAAGTGTCAGTCAGTATTTTGCAGGACCTCTTTTTATATCTTTCAAAGAGCTCCTGTAAGGCAGGAAGACTAGTGTCCACGATCTTAGAGCGCTCCTATAAGGCAGGAAGACTAGTGCCCACGATCTTAGAGTGCTCCTGTAAGGCAGGAAGACTAGTGCCCACGATCTTAGAGCACTCCTGTAAGGCAGGAAGACTAGTGCCCATGATCTTAGAGTGCTCCTGTAAGGCAGGAAGACTAGTGCCCACGATCTTAGAGCACTCCTGTAAGGCAGGAAGACTAGTGCCCACGATCTTGGAGTGCTCCTGTACGGCAGGAAGACTAGTGCCCACGATCTTAGAGCGCTCCTGTAAGGCAGGAAGACTAGTGCCCATGATCTTAGAGCGCACCTGTAAGGCAGGAAGACTAGTGCCCACGATCTTAGAGCGCTCCTGTAAGGCAGGAAGACTAGTGCCCACGATCTTAGAGTGCTCCTGTAAGGCAGGAAGACTAGTGCCCATGATCTTAGAGCACTCCTGTAAGGCAGGAAGACTAGTGCCCACGATCTTAGAGCGCACCTGTAAGGCAGGAAGACTAGTGCCCACGATCTTAGAGCGCTCCTGTAAGGCAGGAAGACTAGTGCCCACGATCTTAGAGCGCTCCTGTAAGGCAGGAAGACTAGTGCCCATGATCTTAGAGCACTCCTGTAAGGCAGGAAGACTAGTGCCCACGATCTTAGAGTGCTCCTGTAAGGCAGGAAGACTAGTGCCCATGATCTTAGAGCGCTCCCGTAAGGCAGGAAGACTAGTGCCCACAATCTTAGAGCGCTCCTGTAAGGCAGGAAGACTAGTGCCCACAATCTTAGAGCGCTCCTGTAAGACAGGAAGACTAGTGCCCACGATCTTAGAGCACTCCTGTAAGGCAGGAAGACTAGTGCCCACGATCTTAGAGTGCTCCTGTAAGGCAGGAAGACTAGTGCCCACGATCTTAGAGCGCTCCTGTAAGGCAGGAAGACTAGTGCCCACGATCTTAGAGCGCTCCTGTAAGGCAGGAAGACTAGTGCCCACGATCTTAGAGCGCTCCTGTAAGGCAGGAAGACTAGTGCCCACGATCTTAGAGCACGCCTGTAAGGCAGGAAGACTAGTGCCCACGATCTTAGAGTGCTCCTGTAAGGCAGGAAGACTAGTGCCCATGATCTTAGAGCGCTCCTGTAAGGCAGGAAGACTAGTGCCCATGATCTTAGAGCGCTCCTGTAAGGCAGGAAGACTAGTGCCCACGATCTTAGAGCGCACCTGTAAGGCAGGAAGACTAGTGCCCACGATCTTAGAGCACTCCTGTAAGGCAGGAAGACTAGTGCCCACGATCTTAGAGCGCTCCTGTAAGGCAGGAAGACTAGTGCCCATGATCTTAGAGCACTCCTGTAAGAAGACTAGTGCCCACGATCTTAGAGTGCACCTGTAAGGCAGGAAGACTAGTGCCCATGATCTTAGAGCGCTCCTGTAAGGCAGGAAGACTAGTGCCCACAATCTTAGAGCGCTCCTGTAAGGCAGGAAGACTAGTGCCCATGATCTTAGAGCGCTCCTGTAAGGCAGGAAGACTAGTGCCCACGATCTTAGAGCACTCCTGTAAGGCAGGAAGACTAGTGCCCACGATCTTAGAGTGCTCCTGTAAGGCAGGAAGACTAGTGCCCACGATCTTAGAGTGCTCCTGTAAGGCAGGAAGACTAGTGCCCACGATCTTAGAGCGCTCCTGTAAGGCAGGAAGACTAGTGCCCACGATCTTAGAGCGCTCCTGTAAGGCAGGAAGACTAGTGCCCACGATCTTAGAGTGCTCCTGTAAGGCAGGAAGACTAGTGCCCACGATCTTAGAGCGCTCCTGTAAGGCAGGAAGACTAGTGACCACGATCTTTTCTGCTGTTCTTATTATTCTTTGTAACTTCTTCCTTTCAACCTTTGTGCTGTTATCGAACCATACAGTGCAGCTGCTGGTGGTAAGGTTCTTGATGGCTCCTTTGTAGAAGGTATTTAGAGCACTCATAGAGATCTTTGCTTTTCTCAGCCTTCTTAGGAACTGTAGTCACTGGTGGGCTTTTTTAATTAGCTGGCCTGTGTTTGCACTCCAAGAAAGATCCTCTAATATATACAGTGGAAATAAAAAATGTACACACCCCTGTTAAAATGCCAGTTTTTTGTGATATAAAAAAATGAGACCAAAATAAATAATTTCAAAACTTTTCCCACCTTTAATGTGACCCATAATCTGAACAATTCATTTGAAAAACAAGCAAATCTGTTAGGGGAAAAATATAAAAAATAAAAAAATGTACAATACGCTGGTTGCATTAGTGTGCACACCCTTAAACTAATACTTTGTTGAAGCACCTTTTGATTTAATTACAGCATTCAGTCTTTTTGGGTAGGAGTCTATCAGCATGGCACATCTTGACTTGGCTATATTTGTTCATTCTTCCTTGCAAAAGCACTCCAAATCTGTCAGATTGTGAGGGCATCTCTTGTGCACAGCCCTCTTCAGGTCACCCCGCAGATTTGCTATTGGATTTAGTCTGGGCTCTGGCTGGGCCATTCCAAAACTTTAATTTTCTTCTGGTGAAGCCATTCTTTTGTTGATTTGGAAGTATGCTTGGGGTCATTGTCGTGTTGAAAGGTGAAATTCCTCTTCACTTCAGCTTTCTAGCAGACACCTGAAGGTTTTGGGCCAAAAGTGACTGGTATTTGGAACTGTTCATAATTCCCTCCACCTTGACTAAAGGTCCCAGTTCCAGCTGATGAAAAGCAACCCCAAAGCATGATACCACCACCACCATGCTTCACTGTGGGGATGGTGTTCTTTTGGTGATGCGAAGTGTTGTTTTTGTGCCAAACATACCTTTTGGAATTGTGGCCAAAAAGTTCAGCCTTGGTCTCATCAGACCATAACACATTTTCCCACATGCTTTTGGGAGACTTGATGTATTGTTTTGCAAATTTTAGCTGGATCTGGATGTTTTTCTGTGTAAGAAAAGGCTTCCATCTTGCAACCCTACCCTATAGTCCAGGCATATGGAGAATATGGGAGATTGTTGTCACATGTAGTACCAACCAGTACTTGCCAAAAATTCCTGCAGCTCCTTCAGTGTTGCTGTAGTTCTCTTGGCAGCCTCCCTGACCAGTTTTCATCTGGTCTTTTCATCAATTTTGAAGGGACATCCAGTTCTTTGCAATGTCACTGTTGTCCCATATTTTCTCCACTTTTTTGATGACTGTCTTCACTGTGTTCCATGGTATATCCAATGCTGTGGAAATGTTTTTGTACCCTTTTCCTGACTGATATTTTCAACAATGAGATCCCTTTTATGCTTTGTAAGCTCTCTGTGCACCATGTCTTTTGCTGTTGCAGGCAACTGAGTAAATGTCAGGAAAATCCTACTAGGACAGCTGAACTTTATTTGGGGTTAATCAGAGTCTCTTTAATTGATGGCAGGTGTGTACCCAAGAGGACTGAATGCTGTAATTAAATCAAAAGGTGCTTCAACAAAGTATTAGTTTAAGGGTGTGCACACACAACAAAGTATTAGTTTAAGGGTGTGCACATTTATACAACCAGCGTATTGTGTGTTTTTTATTTTTTATATTTTTTTCCCTAACAGATTTGTTTGTTTTTCATTTGAAATGTACAGGTTATAGGTCACATTAAAGGTGGAAAAAGTTTTGAAATAATTTATTGTGGTCTCATTTTTTTATATCACAAAAACCTGGCATTTTAACAGGGGTGTGTAAACTTTTTATATCCACTGTATGTACCCGCAGGAACTTTGTAGTTTGGACTCCACTTCTTCACCACTGATCTTGAGGGGCAGGTGCATAACAGAGCTCTTTCTGAAGTCAATAATGATTTATTTTTGTTTTATTGACGTTCAGGTCCAAATTGTTGTTATTGCACCATTCAGTCAGGGAGTTGATCTCATTTCTATACTCAGTCTTGTCATCACCACTTATGAGTCCAACCTCTGTCGTGTCATCTGCGAATTTGATGATGTGGCTGTTGCTAGCTTTTGCAGAGCAGTCATGGGTAAGAATTGTGAACATTAGAGAACTCAGCACACAACCTTGGAGTGCTCTGGTGTTGACTGTAATACTCCCCGAAGTGTTGTTACCAGCACCGGTCCTTTGTGGTCTTCTGGACATCAAAGATCCAGTTGCACAGCCCTTTATGCTAAGGTTGATTAGCTTTTCTATAAGTTGCATTGGACTTACCATATTGAATGCCAAGCTGAAATCTATGAACAACAGCCTGGCATAGTTGTTCTACTCTTCAAGATCCTCCAATGTGAGGTGAAGGGCCACCAAAATGGCATCAGCAGTTGATCTATTTGCCCAGTAGGCAAACTGCCGTGGGGTCACAGGACTGGGGTAGTACTGTAGTCAAATGCCTGTTAACCAGTCTTTCAAAGCATTTCATTACATTTGATGTAAGGGCCACTGGCCTGTAATTATTTAGACAGGTGGGGTTGGCTTTTTGGGGAGAGGGATTATGTTGGTAACTTTGATGCATGCTGGTACCTTTTCCTGGACAAGTGAGGTATTGAAGATGCCCATCAGGACTATGCTGAGTTGGTTTGCACAACCTTTCAATACTTTCCCCAGAATGTAATCAGGGCCAGCAGCCTTCCTGGGGTTCACTTTCCTCATTTGGTTGCTTACATCCACAGCATTAAAGTTGAGTATTGCCTCCTTTTGGTCATTGAGAAGCTTTACAGCCTCCAGGTTGTTTTTCTCTTTAAACCTGCCATAAAATATATTTAGACTGTCCAGAAATTCAGTGCTATAATCGCATTGGGCTGACTTGGTCTTGTAGTCCGTTAGCTGTTGAATGCCATGCCACAGGCTTCTTGAGTCCTTCGCATCTTCAAAGCATCCTTGTATCCTCTCTCCATACGTCCTCTTGGCCTCCTTGATATCCTTTTTTAGATTAGCCCTTGCCACACTTAGACCCTTCTTATTCTTTGCCCTAAAAGCAGCGTTTCTTGCCCTCAGCAACTCGTACACCTTGTTGTTTAGCCATGGTTTTTGGTCGGCTCTTACTTTAATATTTTTAATGGTTTTTGGTTGGCTCTTACTTTAATATTTTTGATGTCTGTTACATCCTCCACACATTTGGATATACAAGTTGTCTCACTATATTCATCTATGTTTACCAGATTGTTCACCATGGCTACCTCCTTGAAGACATCCCAGTTTGTGGTATCAAAACAGTCCCTGAGACTTTCCATGGCTCCTTCATGCAGACCCTGATTTGTTTCACAGTGGGCTTATCTCTGATAGTTTTATGGGAGATGTGATCAGAGCCACCCAGGTTTGGTTGCTGTATGGCTCTGTATGCCCCTTTTATGTTAGTGTAAGCCTTGTCCAGAGTATTTGCTCCCCTTGTGGGAAAATCCACAATTTGGTAGTAATTGGGTAGCACCTCCCTGAGGTCTGCTTTGTTGAAGTCACCAGCTATCATAAATGCACAGTCAGAATTCTTGCATTGTAGTTCATATATAGTATTATGCAGCATATTCAGTGCTTCAGTGATGTTAGCACTCAGTGGTGTGTGTGTGTGTATATATATATATATATATATATATATATATATATATAAATATATATATATATATATATATATATATATATATATATATATACACACACACACACACCATTTAGTTCTAGTTCTTTGGACAGATAAAAAGGTCTGCATTTCAGTATCAGAAATTCCACATTTACAGAGCTATGTTCATTCACAATGTTACAGTTTTTGTACCAGCTATCATTCACAATAATGCACACACGATCTCCCTTAGCTTTTCCAGACAGACCTAGCTTCATATCAGCTCTGAACAAAGTGAAGCCATCAAGGCTTACAGCACTGTCACTAATCCTGTTATTTAACCAAGTCTCTGTGAAGATTAAAGGCAGGAATTTCTCACCTTGTTTGTGGTGTTGAGCTCAAGCCTGAGAAAGTCCATCTTGTTGTCTAATGAGCATACATTTGCTAACAGACTTGAGGGAAGTGTAGGCCTGTGAGGGTTTGTTTTCAATGTGGCAGCAAGTCCAGATCTGCAGCCTCTTTTCCTGGTTCTATTACATCTCTTCCTTTTGGGTCTCATCCTGATTGTTCTAGAACCATCCATTTCCTAATTTAGGTACTTTGAAGCTTGTTTGGTTGTGATGTTAAGCTCCAGTAGTTCTGTGAATGTTCTGTAGTAAGCATGGAATCCAGCCAGAATGGCGGCACAATCAAATACTTGATTTCCAGAAGTTTCTTTCTGCTGTAAGTTACTGTAACATCATTTAAATGACTGGAAAATGATTTCCTTATTTTTTTGCCAGAAAAATAAAAAAAATTAAGCAATCCTGTATCAGAAGCAAACACATCCACAGCCTCCCTGGGCACCACCACCCCCGTTTTTTCTCTAGACCTAGAAGCAATCCCATTTTTTATAAGTTGTGCAGTATAGAAGGACTTCCTTACTACAGTGGACACATGTTGGTCGAAAGTCAGATCACTGTCCATGTACATTCGTAGATCTTTAACTATTGGGTCAGTTCTTGAGGGTGTATTGTCATCTTGATGATTCCCAAGGGGGGGGTAGACTTTCTAAAGGATACAATAATTTTGGCTCATTTCAGCATTTAACTTTATTCTTTGATTTTGGAATCAGTTATTTGTTTAGAGCAAGCCTTCCTGCAGGATGGGTGTGTCTTCTGGGGACTCAGTAACTACTCCCATGTTGTAGACATCTGGAAACTTGGGTAGGGACAGGACTGCAGAGCTGCCATAGCTGCTCACAGTAAGTGATGGCACTTGTGGTGTTGGCCTTACCTCCTTATGTGCTGGTGTATTGCCCCCATTTCTATGGTACTGTTATATGACTAAGCCCTACTCCATGTCTAACCAAACACAGTTTTGAACATTGGTCTCCAATAGACCTTTTAAGAATGCCACTCCATTAAGTTGGCACATCATTCTCAGCCTTCCCTTTAAAAATGGTTGAACAGTCTAAGCCTTGGCATCTCCTTCTCCCTTCATACCAAGATAATAATTAAACTTGGGTCACCTAGGTCAGTGTGAATAGTTTGTTCTTCTGCATCAGTGAAGCTAGCTCAAAATTCATACTTTAAAAACTTTTCGACAGTTTTCTGTTCGAATACTCTTTAGATGGATCACAGTTTAACTAAATTATACCTGTTTTAGTATCAGGTCTGACAGGAATGGGTGGGAGTCAAGAAAAGTCAAATTATTACAGCTTGAACTGTAGAAGAATTTTATCATTCAGATCAGCATACCATGTGATATGATTAGTGGTGGATTAAGTGTTACTGGGAGTGTTACTGGGAGTGTTAGTGGGTTGGGAGGGTGGCCTAATGGTTAAGGTGTTTGCCTTACAACCACAAGGTGCAGAGTTTGAGTCTCACAAGGGATAATTGGCTAGGCTTAAAATGGCTCACAAGGCAGTTAGCTTAGTACTATTTTATGAACCTATGAACCTATTAGGCAATGGGTGGTTTTCAAAACATGGGCTTCACACACCCACATATATACTTTTTTATTTGGACCACACATAAATGAATGTGTCCTTTTGGATTCACCTTCTTTTCTTAAGACCATTCAAACTGCTATCATTATAATCCATCAATGACCATACCCATCAATCACAGCACCTTGACTGTTACAACTCAAATGTCTGACTATGATGAAAAATGGCCAGAGTAAACTCTTCCAACTTGATTTATACAAATGCACACTAGTCTTGCAAAGCCAGACTAATAACTAGTTAACTTGATCATGACAACCATTCACAGACATCCCAAGTACTAAGCAATTATAGCCCCATTGTTGGCTCTATACACTGATAGCCACATAAAATGCACTTCTTCCAGGACACTTTAAACACAATAAATGTTTTAAAGTGTCCTGGAAGAAGTGCATTTTATGTGGCTATCCTTCTTATTGGCTTTGTTCACTACATTGTTTATTTTTGGAGTTTAAATAGTAATGCGTTACAAAGGCCCAGAATAAGGGATACATTTTAAATATTCTTCTTGTATACTTAGAATGTTGCTAGACTAACAGTTTATGGAGGACAAAGTTTGAAACTCCTATTTCTGCAATTATTTAGTGACCTCAATCATCAGTAATTTGCAAGAAAAACTCAAATTTTATTAGGGGTAGACTAAAAAATATGAAGTAAATCAGGGGCATTCTGTGGAATCAGAGGAAGTTGTGTTTTTCATAAACAGTTTCAAAAGCATTCTAACTTATTTCACACAAGTGCATAATAGTCTTGCAAAGCAAGGTGGTTAAATGAAAAGTTAGCAAGGTTAGTAATTTTCATCACTTTTCATCTAGAAAACAGCTTCAACGCCCTCAGCAGTTATAACCATACTGTCATGTATATTTCACTTGACTGATAAAAATAATACCTACAACCTCTTAGCATAAGAATCGGGAACAAAGCTAAACAATAATGAGAGATAAAGACCCACAACTCATGACTAAATTTATATATTCACACAAAGAACAGACACTGAATAAATATTACAAATGTATTACAACTTATTTCATAAAATCCTCACTTGTCCAATAAGGTGCAATTTTAAAATGAAGAAATGACAAGAGGGTAAGTTGCTTTCACTTACAGCCAGCACCCACCCTGCCCACATGTAGAGACTGCAGACTTCAATGATTTGCCAGTAAAACAAAAAACGTATGAAGCACAGACCAAAAATATGTGGTAAAGACAAGGACACTCTGCTAAATCAGGGATAAAAGTGTAACTAAATATGCAAGTATAAAATAAATATGTCACATGGAGGGAAGGGCTATAAAATAACTTCAATTTGTGTTACACATCATATTTCCATGAAAAGAAAAACAATGTGTAGGGTGCATATTTAAAAACCCTGTCTCCTTTTACATTTACCATAGCCCAATCCACATTCTGAATTTTTCCATTAAAAACATGAATATAAATTTAATTATGCATGAACACAATGCAACCCCCCAGCAGATAGGCAGCCACACACAAAGACACACATGCACACAAAATACTACATTCCTTACAAAACACTACCATAACACAAAATAGACATTTAGATTTCCAACCAAAGTAATATGCAATGTGTGAAATTGGGAATATAATAGCATTAATATGAGAAATGATCCTCTATACAGGCCAATGATTAACATGGGCAACAATCAGCACTTCCCTATTCTTCCTACTGTAACTAATCAATGAGGCATAACTAATGGAATACATAAACCCTTATTACCACCACTACTTCGGAAGTTAACCTTCTACTCACTTGAGTTAAATGTCTAGAAAGTGGCATGTGAAAAAGGTCCATTTGGATCAGTGCTCAACTACAGTTACCAAATGCAAATAAATAAATAATAAATGAACACCTCCGCTTCATCGTCTGCATGTGGAGCACAAGTTGTTCTACCTTAAGACAGGTACTCCAGCTCAACATTCCATACTGACGCATCATGCTACTTATAACAATTACTAATACCTAGGTTCATAGGTAGGTACTAGGCTATCGGCCCTGGAGCCTATATAAGCCCAGCCAAAAAGGTACCCTGGCTTTTGCCACCCAAGAAAATTATTTTCCTGTGCCACTGTAGAGCAGAGCCACAGAGGTGATCCCCGGGGTGAATTTCCTATTTCCCATCCAATCATCAAGATTTTTCTTGAAGAGTGCTAATGAGGAGCTTTGTTTGATATAGATAGGTAGTTTATTCCAGAGTATTGGAAGTCACTGGGACAGGAATCTATCCCTCCGGCATGTTCTGTTTATTGTGGTGACAAGATTTAGGTCCCTAGAGCATGTAGCTTGGATGGATTGGGATTTCTTTAAGTGGAACATGTCCAACAGCTCTGGGTTTGACATAGCTTTGTATGTTAGGCAGAGATCACCTCTGAGTAGGCGATATGTGAGTAAAGCTAGAGTTTTTTTGAGACGGTCTGCATAGGGCATCTGTTTGAGGCTGGTAATCCTCTTTGTGAGGTATTTCTGTGGCCTTTCCAGTTATTGTAGATGTCTTGTGAGGTACATACCAAAAGGGGTGCTGTACTCTATACCTGCCCATCACTAATATAGTAATTAACACAGAAGAACAAAATTGGTGTTTAAACAACACCGTGAGCAGCTGAATCTGCTTGTGCATTCATAGTATGCAGCTGTGGCTTTGCACTGTTCACATCACAGTGTTGTATTCTGGTTCTGCACGTGTGCAAACAGCAAACATAGCTATTCACTCAAATATAGATAAATACTCTATATGCACATAAATGCTTTACTTTTCCTTTGACAATAAGATCTGCCTATTATGTCAATTTCTGTTTCATTCAGCACACAAGCTAACCAAAAGGAGTAAGCAATATGGTACATAACAGCACTATTAAATAAAAATGTTTCAAGTCCAGTTAGACAGCCTGGGCATATACTTTTCGGCCACCAATCATGGCCCTCCATTCCCATGAGTACCAGGAGGCAGCTCAAATCACCCCTACTGTAATCTGCCACTACCCTTGATTCAACAAGCAAGAACTTGATCAAACTATTAATATTAACTTGGAAAATAAGTAGCAATATATATTAAAATAGCACCCGATGACTATAGAAGCCAAAATGCGAGAAAGTTTTGTAAAATAAATTCTTCAATGTATTAAAAGCCAGAACTTTGCAAACAATATCAGAATAAAGAAACTATTATTTTTTAGTCTACTGCCAAAATGTTCTGAACTTTTAGAAGTTTTTTCATTTTCATTAATAAACAGTTGAATCATTATTCACGGTGCCCATCTAGTACTTCAGCATCATTACTTCTCTAAGGTGGTTAGTACTCCAGCATGATTACTACTCAAGGGAAGTTAGTACTCTAGATAATTACTTCTCTGTGGTTGTTACTACTACAGCTTCTTTAGTCCTCCATTGTCAACAGATAGAAAATTGGAATCAATGGTTGGACAAATTCAGCCTTTACAGTACTACTTCTATCATGCGTGAATGGGCGTGCCTTCGCTGAAGGTTGGCCATCAGGCTGGCAACTCGGCACCATAAAAATCTACTGCCAATCATTAGCGGACCGGAGTTCTGCTGCGCCGACCCCTTACCGGGAAAAGCCGAAAAGACAAACAATACAGTACTACTTCTATTATGACTCGAAATACAAGTTGTAGCTTTTCTTCACCTGCCTGGAGAAGGAGGACCCAACAATGGGCAGGAGTACTGGAGACAGCTGGACAAAGTGAAGCACTGTGGAGGAGAAAAAAAATAATTTTGGAGACTTGCAGTGCACAGATTTTTGCAGTGAACTTGATTTTCATGTCCAGGTGTAAATAGGTACAGATGCAGAGGCTCTGATTTGTAGTTTCATGAGGCAAAAGATTTGCAGATTTCATGCAGTTTGATCACTTATCCCTCATAAGCAGAATGGAGTGTGCAGGGAAGTAGAATCACAAAATGCAAATAAAAACTTGTTTATTGGCTTGGCTGTAAAGACAGCACAGCATTAAAGTAAATCAAGAAATTAGACTGTGGATTCATGTATCATGGAAAGTGTGACACAAGGGGAAATGCTGCCAGCCCAGCTAGCTGGAATTTTGTAGTTATATGTCATTTGTGAGTACCAGCATGATGCAATTGCTTGTGTTACCAAATGTATTAGAACTATATGTCATGTGTATATTAGACTACTAGTACAGAAGTGTGTGTTGAATAGGGTTTGCGCAGTACCGAGCTTCAAGGATGTATCCACAGTGTAACCTACTGGAAAAGAACAGAAATGGATATACATTATATATCTGTGCAAATGTATGTTTTAATAATAGAAACTGGAACATATAGAGTTAACTTGCAAAACTTAAAAAAAATAAGTTGAAATTTAATTGTTTTATGAAAGTTATTTTGAATGCAGCAAGGAGACAGGAGTTCTAGAACTAGGGTGCCTTCTGCATTGTTTTGTAAGTGTTTTACTGTTTTATGTCTTCTAGCAACTGCAAACATCTGAAGGCTATGTATTTTTCACAAGGTTTCACAAGGAGATGTCAACTGCTACAATGGGGGGGGCGGGTTAGTTTGAGAACTTAAGTCTGATGACAAAAAGTGATGTCACCCGAGCTAACCTAGCAATAATATTTGATATTAATTTAAGAATTCTCTGAGAGAGAAACTGTGCATTTTGCATTTAGTCTTTGACCTGGAAACATCCACCCAGCATCACCATCTGCACTTGCCTTGCTAATAGTAAGTAAATAGGGTACAGTAATTTATTTTAGATATATATATGAATATAGTAAAGATTAGTTTAGAAGTTTTCTGCATTTATTTGAGACTGTCCTGCAATATTGTTTTCATATATTTCCTGTGATTTTGAACTCTGAAGTAACTGTGTTTATGTCCTGAGTACTGTCTTGTTCTTTTATTATTTATTATTAATATATATTTAAACCTATCTTTGTGGCTGATATTTGTGAAACATATTTAAGCTCTTAGAGTACTTGCATATGTATTTGGTGACACTGTACAGGCCACTCCTAAATAGATTTGCAAGTCTTGGTCAGACTACCATTTGGATTATTAGTAACATTACACAGTAGGATTGGACACCCTTTGTTAAAGGCCTAGAGTAGCTGATAAGAGTGGTTGGTGGTAGTGATAATGGGTCTATATCAGAACATTGAAGTATTAAAACTTCGAATGTTCTGATATCAAACACTATTCAGTGAACGCTAAGAATAGCGAAGCTGCAGAACAGCAAATTCTTTCCTCGGGAAAGAATTCGGTTGGCCGTTTCTGTGGCTTAGCTATTCTTAGCGCTGTGGTAGAAAGTTATGGGTTGGGTTAAGGTAAGTGTGCAGTTGTTTGTACGTTAGTGTTAGGGACCGGTTAAGTGAGTTAGTGTTAGGCACGTGTGCGATAGTGACAGACTTTAGGGTTGGGGCGGTTTAAGTGAGTTAGGGACCGGGTTAGGTGAGTGTGCGATAGTGACGGACCTTAGGGTTAGGGTTTGGGTTAAGGTAAGTGGGTAGATAGTAGTGTATGTTTAGTTTAGTGTAGCGTTAGATGTAGGAATTTAAGTGTATGTGTGTGGTTGCTGTTTGTTTGATGTGCTTGTGTTGTGTGCATGTGTTTCGGAGCAGCAAATGTTTTCCATGGGAAAAAAATTCGCTGTTCTGAATGTTCGATATTTTCATGTTTAGATGTTTTGGGGCTGATAAAATAGCGTTCGCTATTTTCATCTTTTTATAATGTGATATAAACGCGTGATAACTATCTTATAGTCTTGTCAAAAGGGAGCATAGCAAGTAAACCTGTGCCAGCCATTCCATTGTGAGTGTGTGTTTGAATATAAATCAAATCTCAAAGTCTGTGTATGTCAGCTACTTGGGCAGGGACACAAAGCACTGGTTGGACAGTGAGGGTGCTGGAGGTTTCAGCTTGACCACTCAGCTGAGATCTCAACCCTAGAGCTGTGCCAGTGTGGAGTCTTATTGGGGATCTGGAGAAAGAGGGAGAAACCAGCCCAAGACTGACTGTGATCTCTGTGTGCTCTTAAGAGAAATTGCACTTTACTGTGTGTGTACTTGTCATCCTCCCAGTGTGTACATCTCTCACTGTTGCCAGTGGTGAGGATTGAGGCTCCTTGATTACTGGGTCAGTGCAGGGGCATCACAGAAAGTGCCAGTAGCACTCACTCAGAGAATCTTTGAAAATAGTTGAAGTGGTATCTGTGCTGTCCACCACCAAAATATGTTATACCAGTAGATGCCTACCAGGGTTGCTGGTAAATTACATTCCACCAAAACACTTCAAGACTGCATAGTTTCAGGACCCTGTCAGGTAGTTACAGATGTCTTCAAATGCCATTTCGGATTTTGTCAGCTCAGAGGTTTTTCACTGTGCTGTGGAACAGATTATTGAAGGCTTGGAGGGTGGTCATAGACATTAACAATTATATTACGGGTTGGGGTAAAACCAAAGACCAACATGAAATAAAAGTAAAATGGATTGCTGACTGGCAAATACTCAAAAGTTTAAAACTAAACAAAGACAAATGTCAGTTATGGGGGTACAGCATTAAGAACATGATATATGCTAACTAGCCAAGGCATTCAACCTGACCCAGAAAATGTTAGAGTGGTGACAAGTATGTACTAATGTCCTTACATTCACTGCTGCAGTATTCATTACTATATGGGATTCCCTGCAGTGAAGCCTGTCATCCAGCCAGTCTTCCAAAGTCTACCATTGCTTTAAGGTACACTGAACGTCACCCACACACACTCTTTATGTAGCGTAGGGCATAAAGGTGATGTTCAGGTGTACCATCCTCAGAACTTCTTTGCCAACTGTCCGAATGCTGTTTTTAACCATCAGTCTGTTTGCCTCCATCCATTTTTTGCTGTTTTTTTCTGTTTATTGGAACTCCGGTGATTTCTCCTGTTTGCTGAAGTCCTCACCAATGCAGACAAGTACCCTGCTGGGGTTTTTGTTCTTTTTATTACACTTTTCATGGCAAGAGCCTTCCTTTTTCTGTAAAGTCTCATTCTACTAGAGCTGAGGCTTCTTCTAGCGCTTTTTTCAAGGCTTCAGACACTAATTCTATTCTTGAAGCAGCTACCTGGACTTCTGTGCATACCTTTACCAAACATTACAAGTTGGATGGTGTCTCTAGAGCTAGAGCTGGTTTTGCTAACGCCATTCTTCATGGCTTCTTAGAAGGATCTACTGATGTTTCTTCCTCCCAATTTATTTCTTGAGCTTTGGCACTATCCCATATAGCAATGGCTACGGCAGCAGTGAATGTAAGGACATAGTACAGTTGTGTAAAATCTTACCATAAAGGTGGATGTCTTTGCCTTCACTGCTGCAGTATTCACTCCCTCCCCCTAGTCTTTTTTTTTCCTTCCTGGATGTGCAGGTGTTCTTTGGTTTTCCTTGGACTGCTGTTCCTACTGGGGCAATCAGGTCTGAGGATGGTATGCCTGAACGTCACCTTTATGCCCTACGCTACACAAGGAGTGTGTAGGTGGTGTTCAGCATACCTTAAAGCAATGGTAGACTGGCCAGATGATGGGCTTTAGGGCAGGGAATCCCATATAGTAATGAATACTGCAGGGGTGAAGGCAAGGACATCTACCGTTATGGTAAGATTTTACACAACTGTACTTTCTTCCAGCAGACTTTCCTTACTGAGATTTGTATGTATGACACAAGTCTTATGAAGTCTGTTTTTGACCTGCATTCATCATGCAACATTTTTGTTTCCTAGCTTTTTAAGCAACTATGCTGCTTTCAAGATTCGAAAGGCAGCAAAAGTACAACCCAGTTTGGTTTGGTAGAATACCAGAGTGTTACACAACTGGCAATTAGATAGAGAAGATATGAACTTTCTAGGTGCATATATATTTTTTACTGGCAAAAATATTAATTTCCACATGAAATCCCCTGATGTTTTTGCATTTTACATTCAACACTATATAGTAGTGAATTTACTTACCTGACAACACTGATAAAAATCTTAAACTGTTTTCAGAGCTATTAACTTGAAATACTTTTCTTGCTCATTATGGTAATAAAGGAATGTTTAAATTACCTTTTTGTTTTTTACACAACTTAGCATGATTTCATTTTTCAGATTATTACTTATATATATAATTAACTTATAAAATAGGCAGTTAAAACAAATTGTAAGTCTGCTGTTTTTTTTCAGGAACACTTTAATTGCAAGTCAGGTCACTGTTAACAGCTTTGATAAGAATTGTGCTATGTTTTTTTGTAGTGGTTTTTATTACTTTATAATTATAGATTGTGATTTATAATTAATTACTACTTAGTGAAATCCTAATTAGTTGTTCTGAGAAGGGTGTAGCAGTTTAAAGACAATGCATAATGAATTGTCTTCTTAGCTGTGATCTGCAACTTAAAGTCAAATCCAAAATAATAACACTGCACACCCATAAAGTTCTTGTCAATGAATCACAACCATTGTGTTCCAAACCCTAAATCTATTTGCTACACGATTATCTCTTAACTGCAATAAATCTCACTCCTGTTTAGTCTATTTAATTTTGTACAAGCATTGAACTCAGTAGAAACTTCATTAAGCTGTAATTATAAGTCCAGAGAAATTAAGTATTTAATTATTTGTAATGCTACTGATTTCATCAATGTACAACAGATTACAATTCCACACAACATCGTTCATTCTTTCTAGGTTACTTATAACCTTTACAAACTCAAAAAAGGAAGGTTCCCTGGGATTCAGTAAACTCCGTGTAGGGTTTACATGAAGCCTACACGGAGTTTACATGTGTGTGAGGTGATGCATGGTGAGAAACAGCGTTAATTACATATTTATGCCACACACCAAGTAAACATAAATAAGCATGGAAACAATGTAAAGCAACACTGCTAGCAATCCTGTTTACATGAGAGCACAGTCAGTTAGCGTGTTTGCACAGAATGCCATAGTGATCACCAGGGCTTAATGTATAGGTTTTCATAGCACTCAGTCTCTTACTGCAAGAAATCTGGACAAAGCCCAACATAATGGGGGGACAATGACCCAGAAATAGGGACAGATTCTACATATTTGTACATTTAAACTTAGAAATGTGCTAGAATAAGGTTTGTGTTGAGATACATTTTCTGAAGGAATTGAAGTCTGAAACTCAAATGTATGTAATTATTTAGTGACATCAGTCCAGAGATCATCCTAGTGACATGGCAGAAAACCACAAATGTTATAAGGAACAGCTCAAATGATATAAGGCAAAATTCTGGACATACTGTGAAAATCTGGATAGTTGAGAGGTACAATATGTATATGGTCCAAACACAGTACAGAACAATGTATACAGTGCAGAGTATTGTGAAATCCCATTCCTGGCATTCTGTACCAGTGTTGTGTAAATTATCTGTAAGGGTACATGGACTGCCATGTAAAATAAACACTCAGGGAAAGTGTGTGTATTAAATAGGGACACACATGAATTGCAGGATTGAACACAGGGAAATAGGTTAGGTGAAACAACCTAATGTACAACAGATGAGAGCATGTGAAAGGAAGACAGTTGTAGCAGCAACACCAATTACATATCAATGTGGTACAGGTGGGGACTGCACAGTGAAAATGTGTATTATGTGAATGTCACACAAGGTGACATAACAATGGGGAAGTTGTCAGTGTGCGATAAGCATCCCTACATGAAAATGCAGAGGACATCTATCAGGGATGTTATATCCAATTGGGGAGGGGGTGCATTTTGTGCAGCTGTGCAGAATGATTTGCCTGAATACGGATGTAATCTCAGCAGAGGTCTCCATCAAGTGGGACACAGGTAAAGGCTCATGGACAACATTAAAAGAAGCATGCACAATCATGGATGATATCAGAATAATACCACCAGTAATCCCATGTCTCTGACATAACATGTGATTAGAGTGATCAGAGATGGTTCTGCACAAACACACTTGTACAACTATTATGACATGTCTGCACTCTATGAGGCTAATCATGCACTCTATTCTGACACTATAACATCTGCTGGAGGTGTTAGGGGAGACACTGTTATACCTGTATGTGACATTAGGATCAGTACAGGCTAGTTGACTGGAGTGCATGGCAAACACACACACACATACACACACACACACACACACACACACACACACACACATATATATATATATATATATATATATATATATATATATATATATATCAGAATCCACACTATCACAAATGTAACGCATGTCATTAATGTTGTCAAACAGCTTTGTATGTACTGTGTGCATCACCAGAACAGGCATCACATGTGCATCTGCTGTAACAACTTGATGAGGTTTCCGAACCATCAGACAGTAATGTTTATGCCACAAAAAGAATACCTAGGTATGGTCAATAAGATGTGTGACAGCTCATGGTGGCAAAGGTGGTACACTTCAGTTACACATCACTGGAAGATGTGTGGAGGGGTACATGAAGAAGGGTGCATTGTACTCAGCTACTGGTGTGATGAAGGCCGTGAACTATGGAGGTATTATGGCCTGTGATGTGGATGTTTTTCACATACTCAGTAGTTGTGTTACATGCAAGGGAGTAGTCAGCATTGTGGCCACATGCTGGTGGACATTCCACATACTATCTACCCCAGGACACAGGTCACAAGGGAGTAGTCAGCACTGTGGCCACATGCTGGTGGACATTCCACATACTATCTACCCCAGGACACAGGTCACTAGGGAGTAGTCAGCACTGTGGCCACATGCTGGTGGACATTCCACATACTATCTACCCCAGGACACAGGTCACAAGGGAGTGGTCAGAACTGTGGCCATATGCTGGTGGACATTCCGCGTACTAATCTACCCCAGGACACAGGTTACAAGGGAGTGGTCAGCACTGTGGCCACATGCTGGTGGACATTCCATGTACTATCTACCCCAGGACACAGGTCACAAGGGAGTGGTCAGCACTGTGGTCACATGCTGGTGGACATTCCACATACTATCTACTCCAGGACACAGGTCATACACCTACTGGTCTGATTATAGGTTGTGATGTCTACATTATATTTGGATTGTTTCTTTTCCTGACATAACAAATTCCCCCCATCTTTTTGTGTCACTGCAGTGTTGTCATGGCTGTGGCAGCAATCTTTAGCATGTGTGTTGATCCTGCCTGTGTTATGCTAATATCACAGTTGGAGTCAATGAATGCCCTTAATCTGTAGTCCTTCAGACAGCTATTTGGACACAGGATGTGCATGTCATTTGTGATGTCTGTGACTTAAATAATGGACAGGAAAGGGCCTAGCTGACAGCCCTGATGTACGGACCTCATCACTGGACCTGAGATATAGTTCACTTCACAATGTTTCTGTAGGCTACACACTAAAGTGCGCTAGCCGATTTACAGCAATTACTGTCTGTTTTTTTCCTTGTCTCTGTAATAAAACAAAAAAAATCTCTTGTTTTCCCGCCTTACTGAACTAGAGTAGTCCAGTTTCAGAGTTGCTGATCCCTGGGCTTTGTTTTTAGTTCCTGTTACTGATCCATTGCCTTATTAGGAAGGAGGGAAGTTTCTTTGCTTACCAGTGGGAGTGGGAAGCACTGAGCGCCTTTTGTCTGATTTGGTGAAGTTTCAGCCAGAAACTAGTAGTCCATTGGTCGTTTGGGCCAATTCCTAGCTCCCTTCAGCCCCTGCTATAAAACACGCTAAACGCAGCGTAGCCGATTTAGGAGTTACCACTGTTGCACACAAGAGCAGCGGCGGTTAAACAAGGTTAAACTATTTGGGCCATCTAAATTCCACTCTTCCAATTTTCCCTTAAAACTACCTTCCTCGAGCTGTACTGCTGATCTAACCAGCATATCCTATAACTGAAAAGTTCATCTCTACTTGATTCCCAAGTAGACTATTCTCTATCTGTAAAGCCTAGCACTTACTCCTACAGTACTTGCACCTTGATAAAGCACTCTTATTATAGATAGTACCCCACCAGCCTAAAACCCACTTCCCCGGAGTCCTTTGAAAGTCTCTTTATCTACTACTTCTAGTATGTCGAGGGATCAGTTGCTAGTGTCCTCTCCAGCTCAACTGGTGAACCTGGGAATATTGAGGCAATGTTACAACTGCCTCATGTACACAGACAATCCTCTCCTTCTCCCACAAAACACAAATACATGCGAGAGATGCAACTATACGGCCAAACTGGAGGCTGAGCTCTCTCAACATAGGACTGGCAAGACCAGACAGGAGGAGAAGGTAACCACACACAATACATACCCAGTCACACATGGTACCATCACAACTTCAAATCATACACATACTCACACAAAGACATACTCGGAGGCTCTGATCAAAATTTACCAAAACAGCAGAGGCCACCAAAGCAGACACCCAAACAACTACCACCTCACGACCCAACACATGCAACACATAGACCACACAGTCAGAGTGTCAAACAGTCACAGCCCTTAAGGCCAAACAAAATGCCAGACACACTTGTCATTGGTGATTCCATAGTCAGACACACTGGCGTCCCGCTCACCAGACTGAGTAAAGAGAAGGTCACAGTAAGCTGCCTGTCAGGCGCTAGAATCCGCCACATAACGCAAGCACTCAGGTCTCTCAACAGCAGGTACAAGTACGACTCAGTCATTGTCCACGCTGGTGTCAACGACCTGAGCCGTACCTCCTTGGACTACATGAAAAGGGACATCGAGGAGCTCTCTGATTATGTAGCCCAGGCAGGTATGACCTTGACCTTGAGCAGTATCCTACCTTCACCTAGAATGATGCCACAATACAGTGATAAGATGATCAGCTTTAATAATTGGCTTAAATTCTGGTGTCATTCAAAGGGGATCAATGTCTGTCTGCCTGGGATGACATGCTGGACAAGCCACGCTGCTTGCAAGGGACGGCTTGCACCTGTCACCCTGGGCTTCCGGATATTGGCAAAGGCTCTTGCCACCCCATAGTGCCTTTTTAGGCAAGGCTCAAATTCTAAACCTACCACCCTAGAACACCAAAAGGAAAAAACTAAGGGTAATGCTGCTCAATGCCAGAAGTCTCAATCTCAAGATGCACGACTCGAGGCCCTTCTCAATATGGAGAACATCGATGTCTGTGCTGTGACAGAAACCTGGTTCAAGGCTCCTGAGAGCACCCCAGCACTAACAGGTTTCACCTCATATCATGCGTTCCGGCCCCAAAATCCGGACAGCACCAAGAAAGGAGGGTGTCCATATTCATAAAGGACACCCACACCTCAAGGTTGGTGGCAACGCATGATGCATCGGAGACCATCCAGGTGCAATTAACCATAGGCAAGACTGCTCTGCAATTTGTAGCATGTTACAGGCCACCCTCTCAAACTCAGGAACCTCACATGGCCTTCCTGAAAACATTGGAGGGATAAATGTATCTCCAAACACCATCATACTAGGTGACTTTAACTACCCTAATATAGACTGGGAACACTACTCAAGCCCGAACACTCTAACCCAAAGATTCCTGGAGTTCATAAACTCAAATGCCATGGAACAACTAGTCACCATCCCACAAGAGGAGAAAACATACTTGATCTCATCATCACGAACATGGGATCAAAATGTTCAACACCGAAGTATACCCCTCACTGGTGAGATCAGATCATAAACTAATCTCGCTGGAGGTCCTCATCCGCCCCACCTGAAACAAAAAGACCACAGTGAAAAACTTCTCAAAAGCCGATTTCACACTTCTAAAACTAGTGTGGTCTCCTTTAAGGCCCCTGAGCCAGTGGTAAACATTACTCAAACCGCTGAATCACTTACAAATGCCTTCTACCAGCACCTACAGGACTGCATGGATCAGGCAATCCCAAACAAAACTAAGACTCTCTGTACCAAAGGCAAGCGTCCAGTCTGGTGGACCCCAGCCATAAACAAGCTCTACAACAAAAGGAGGAAGCTACTACAAGATAGAGCAAAATCCTTGAAAGGTAAGACACCTTTGATCATTATAAGTAAAAACTAAGAGCTCTCATAAAATCATCCAAGGCAAATTTTGAGAGAAAAATCGCCAAGGACTCTAAAGAGAATCATAAGGCCTTCTTTAGCTATGTTAGAAACCTAGGAGGAAACTCCCAGATATGCTCAGAATTAGTTCAAAATGATGTGAAAATTACTGAACCTACACACATTGCCAACATACTGGCTGACAGGTTCAGTGCAAACTTCTCCCCCTCCCCAAAGGAGAGATATCTATTCCAGAGGATTGTAGCCCCCAAACATCTCCAACGCCCAGGTGAGAACTGCCCTCACTAAGGCAAAAACACAGCATCCATGGGACGGATGGTGTCCCCGGCTGTGTGCTTCATGAACTCAATGAGAATTAAACCCACAGTTAGGACAGCTGTTTAATCTTAGCCTCACCTCAGGATACGTACCCAAGGAGTGGCGACGGCGACTGTGGTCCCACTTCATAAGGGCGGTGCCTCCACAGACCCTGGAAATTACCGCCCCATTAGCTTGACAAGCCTTATCTGCAAAGCCATGGAGAGGATCATAATGGAACTCATAAATAAAGACATAGGGAACTTGCAGACTTTGGATCCAACTCAGTTTGGCTTTGTCAAAGGCAGATCCTGCCTCTTAAACTTGGTTGACTTTTTCGAGACAGTCACCAAGGCCATTGATGAGGAAAGGCAGTCCATACAGCCTACCTCGACCTGGCAAAGGCCTTGACACAATACCCCACTCAGGTATCATCGAAAAACTCATCAGCTTGAATGTAAACCCATACATCACAAGATGGGTTGCAAACTGGCTAAGTGACAGAACCCACAGGGTCAGAGTTGCTGGAGCCATGTCAGACTCAAAGCCTGTCACAAGTGGTGTCCCACAGGGCTCAGTCCTGGGTCCACTCTTGTTCGGCATCTACTTTTCTGAAGTACAAGCAAACACAGGAGGGTTATGGCTGACAAAGTTTGCAGATGACTGCAAACTGGGCGCCATAGTCGAAAACACATCTGACACAGATATCCTCCAGAAGGGCCTCACAGAAATGGATAACTGGTGCCAGAGCCATGGCCTGAAGTTAAACGCCAAAAAATGCATAGTCATACCCTTTGGGAAAAACAAGGCTACCCCTAGCTACCATATAGGTGGCAATCCACTGTGCACAGAAAAAGTCATCAGAGATCTGGGGACCCAGGTTGACAGTAGCCTTTCGTTTGACACTCATGTTGCTAAAGTAGTTAGGAAAACCTTCTATATCACCCACCTGATCATGAAGGGATTCACATCTAGATCAAGGGAGGTCATCGTCCCCTGTACTCATCACTTATTAGACCTATGATTGAGTACAATGCCCCATTCGGAATGTATCTGACCAGACACCTGCTGCAGCTTGAAAGGCCCCAAAAGTTCCTCACCAAAAGGATAAAGGGTCTCAAAAATATGTCTTATGCTGCCCGACTGAAAGAACTCCAGCTCTATTCAGTCTCATACCGCTTGCTCAGAGGTGACCTGTGCCTGACATATAAGGCCATGTCAAACCCAGATTTGATGAATATGCTTCACCTCAAAAAATCTAGATCCCTCAGAACCACAAGGGCGGGAGACTTAAACCTTGACACGGTTATAAATAGAACGTGCTGGAGGGACAGATTCATCACCCAGAGACTCCCTATGCTGTGGAACAAAATCCCGGTACATGTGAGGCAGAGCACCTCTCTGGTCTTGTTCAAGAGGAATCTTGACCAATGGATGGGAGATTGCAGATATACCCCAGGGATTACTTCAGCGTCACTGCTTGACAGAGGCACAGCAAAATGATAGGCATAGTTTTTATTCAAACTAAAGGGGTGGCGAAAGCCACATAACTATGGGCTAGGCTTATAAATGCCCTTGGGCAGATAGCCTAGTATGAACCTATGAACCTATGAACCTATGAACATTTCAAGATATTTATGCTATGTATGTGATACAGTGGTCTCTCCCCTTGGTAATACAGGTGTTTTGGCCACATCTGACAGTGTTGAGTGAATACTTCAGTGTGGATTTGTTTTAAATGCCTTGGGCTTGTCAAGTTCAAATGGATGATAGCATTGTCATCATGCATGCCCTCAATGACCTCTTTGAAGACATCTAAAAGATGTAACAGACATGACATAGCATTAACAACTTACACAGGTCTGTTGCACACAGCCGGGATATTACTAGTGTCCATTTAGTAAAAGGTCCATGATGTCATGTTGGTCTACCTCACAGATGAGGAAAGTCAGGATGCATCTATACATGCATGCATCGGGTGCTACCCCCCCAACTCACATAGGTGCATGTTGATGTCCACCCTTCTACAGGAACATAGTCTGTGTGGAGGGGATGTTGAAGTGTGTATTCAACCATGTCAGGAATGAGTATATGCTGAGTCACGCAATAGGTGATCTGTGATGTTGTCACAGCCCCCTGATTCTGTGTGATAGGTCTGGATGGAGGTAAGACAGTGCATACTGGCTATCCTGATCTGGCCTAGGGTTTGGACACAATTCGCCATACAGGTATCATTGAGAAATTCTCCCAGCTGAGGATTAACCCTTATGTCACTAGATGGATAACCAATTGGCTCACTGACAGAACACATACTGTGAAAGTTGGTGAATCAACCTGTACCAGTAGAGCTGTCACCATTGTCATACCCCAGGGATCTGTGCTTGGCCTTTTACTATTTGGAATCTATTTCTCAACAGTTCAGGCTAAAGTATACAGCCTTTGACTTACTGTGTTTGCTGATTCTGGCATACTGGGTACAGTTATTGAATCCACCTATGATGATAACATTCTACAGGAGGGGCAAACACAGAGAAATGATTGGTGACAAAGCCACACAGTCTACAAATAAATGCAAAAATGTGTCTTTATTTTGTCCTTCTGCAAAGTGGAATTCCTTGCTAATTACAGCATTGACAACAGCCCTGCAATGCTAAAACCCAGTGATGCAAGCACTGGTAACACACATATATATCAATCTCCACCAAGTGTCTACACTGGTATTGAAAGCCTATGTTGCGCACATCATAAGTCACGCCATTGTATTCACACCTGAGGATTATAGTACAGCAATGTACTTCAACCTCATCATAACACTAATAGAGTATAATGCTCTCCTTTGCATGTACCTCACCAGACACATGCAGCAGTTGGAGAGATCACAGGGGGTTCTCACCATGAAAACACAGGTCCTGCAACCCATCCCATGACGTATGTGGATAGACTGAAAACCATGTCACTGCAATTTGGATCTTATGGGAGGAGGTGATTTCTGCTTGTCCTTCAGAAAAGTCTCTGACCGTGCCCTGGTGAGAATAGTGCACATCCACAAATCAGATACAGCTAATGACATCAGCAGTTTCTGGTGAGGAGAATATGGCAATAGCAGTGTCCCACATGCTGGTATAAAAGGCTCTCTGTAATGTCAAGCAAGTGCATACACACACACACACACACACACACACACACACACACACACACACACACATGTGCGCACGCACACACACACATGTGCGCACGCACACACACACACACACACACACACATTGACTGTAGTGAGAATAGAACCCCTATCTAAGTACACAGAGTACAGAACTATACAATTATGGCAAGTGCCACAGCTTAAGTCTGGCTTGGAGTGTCTCAGACAACACTTTATAGCTGATGACATCAACAGGGTTTGGTGAGGAGAATACAGTAATAACAGTGTCCCACATGCTGATGTAAAAGGCTGTCTCTAATATCAAGCAAGTGCACAAACACCCCCCCCAAATGACTGCAGTGAGAACAGAACCCCTACCTAAGTACACAGACTACAGAGCTCAGTACTTTACGTAACACAGCACAAGTCTGCAGGACAAGTTATAGTGGATTACATCAGCAGTGCATGTTGGACAGAAGATGCTGGGAGGGCTGCATAGGTTCATAGATTCATAAGTTCACAGGAGGTTACTAGGCTAATGGCCCTAGGACCTTTACAAGCCTAGCCATGTAAAACCCAAGTACGCTTATTGAACACAGTTAGATGGCTGAATAACACCATGACCAAAACCACCTCTCCTGCTCCAAAAAACACTTGACAACCAGGATCCAAATGGAAATGTAGTTCTGTTGTTTAAATAGCAAAGAATAAACACGTAGTAAAACAAGCTCACTTTATTCTAGCTCCTCTGTGTTACCACCTTTAAGGAATAAAACAGTCACAAAAACAATGCCTTATATACCAAATTTTAAATTACATTCAATTAATTAAACACTCAGTTAAATCAGTTCCTAATTTAAAGCAAACATTTCCAGTTTAACTCATTGTTCAAACCTTTAGGAACTAAAGTTTTATATTTTAAAATATATATACTTTCCTTATATGTTAATTTTAGTTTTAATATATTTTCATTACCTTCTATACATTAAATTTGTTCCAAAATAGTGCCATGCAACAAATTAACATCACTATTGTGATACATTTAAAATGTGAGGATATTATTTTATCTTACATTTGTTTTTTTATATCCCTCATGTGTTCCATAAATCTGACACGGAACTTTCTTTTGGTCTCCCCTGTATAATACAAATGACATGGACAACTTAAAGCTTATATCACTCCTTTACTTTCACAAGAATATATTCCCCCAGATTCAAATTTAACATTATTACTATGAAATCTGTTAACAATATGTGCACATATACTGCATTTACCACATTTAAACGTTCTCTTAACTAACAGGGGTCTTCTAATCTCCATTGTTGGCATACTGAAAGTACCATGAACTACCATATCTCTTATATTTTTACCTCTAGTGCATGAAAAAAAGTTTTTTCGGTAAAATAGTAGCCAAAACTTTATCTTGTACTACATACTCCCAGTAATATTTGATCAAATCTACCATTTCCTTACTTTTAACATTGTAGACTGATATGTAATATACTGGGTCCATTGTATACTGGTTATTTCAACTGTTATTCTCATATCTCTGATCTCCCATACTTCTTTTCTCCTTTCTCTTTTCTACCCTCAATCCATTTAATATTTTAATTTGGGCTTCCTGTATAGTACTTGAATCATACCTTCTTCTCAAAAACATATTTGTTGTTTGTCTCATTTCCTGTAACAATAAATCTTTATCACTACACAACTTGGATATCCTTAATAACTCCCCATAAGGTAAAGCCTTCAGTACATGGGGGGATGACAACTGGTGGCATGAAGGTATTGACTACCATCTTCAAATTTTCTATATAGACGTGTTGTAATACTTCCATTGTCTTTTCCTTCTAAAACAAGGTCCAAATAAATAACCTTTATACCTTTTTGCAGGCCGTCAAATGACAGGCCAAATGGATTTTTATGCAAATCAGTTATGAAATTCTCCACTTCTACCCAACCACATTCATACACAAAAACCAAATCATCTATATATCGAAAGTAAAAATCAACATATTTTTTCATAAAACAATTTAAATAAAAAAGTAATTTCAAAAAAACACATAAAAAGGTTGGCATACATAGGGGCAAAAGCTGCCCCCATTCCATATATGTGGGGAGATTTTTCTCAAAAAATCAAAACTATCTTGTACATTTACAAGTGGCCTTTGAACATATGGTGATAACACCTTATGTAACACCAAACCAATGCTGTGTAGAAAATACTTGCAGGACAAAATTATAGGTCTTCCTGGGGGGTTCTCTATGTTTTTATGTATTTTTGGCAGACAGAAAAAAAGAGCCATTTCACTATTTCTATTAAACAATCTCTCTTACATCTTTTTCAGTAAAATATCCTAACCTTACATTTTTATCTAACATTACTTCATAATCAATCAAAGCTTGTTCATAAATTTTTTTATCATATTTTTCATACACATCCTCATTTTACAAATGGTCCATGCACATTCTATAATACTGTATTACATTCATAACTACTATCTTATTGCCTTTATCAGCTGGTTTTATTATTAAATCTTTCTATTCTGTAATTCTTTTAATGCTTGCCATTCTGTAAATGTTAAGTTATAACTTACTTCCCTTCTATTTTTTAAAATATCTTCACAAATACTCTCACCCCCGAAGCCTATCATGGAACTAAAATGTGCTATACGTACATTATCAAACGGAGGAATAAATTTGTATAATACAGGAATAGCAGATGCATCAATTTTAAAATATGTATTTAAATCCATTCTTTCATTTTCATTAATAACAAAATTTCTTTCACTTCCTCACAAGAATAAAAACTATCCTTGGGCACATTCACTCACTACTTGAACCATGTCGTAAGTTTCAACATAAGTTTTACTTGTTTGCATGGCAAAATAATTTCTTAAATACAGCTTATGAGCAAATCTAAACATTTCTTGTTTCACTACATGGGCCCTTGATATAACAGTGGGCTCAAATTTAAGTTCATGATTTAAAACTGCTATTTGCTCTTCTGTTAACCCACAGCTTGATAAATTAAGCACTAAATTAGGTTCGGTATATACCTCGTTATCACTAACGTCTAAATCTTTTATTGTACTGTTGTTCATTACTTTGTCCATATTTGAAGTCCCTTCTTTGGCCTTCATTTGTATTATTTTCATTATATCCATTGTTTCTAGCCCTTTTCCGTCCTTGCCGATACTGGTTCTGCTCCCCATGGCTCCGAAATTCTCGTCTGTTTTCTTCCGGGCGTTGCAGTTGAGGCAGATCTGAAAATTCCTTATTTTCATCTGTTCCACAGTAACTGGTTCCCTCTGATGACACAAAAGAAGCAGAGGAAGCCCTTTTGAAACTTACGTGATGACGCTGTTGACTCCTTGGCTTCTGATTGGACAAGGGTACAAACGCATGCCCTCTTTCATAATCGTTGATGTCTCTCATCAATTTGGTCTTTTTATATTCTATTAAGTCTGATTCTAAAGCGGACAATTTTTTGTTAAATTTCTCCAAAAAGTTATAAATATTCTGTGCCCCCAGAGAAGTACTGATGGTATAAGACAGGGTAGCTAATTCTTGCTTCAGTTTCCTGTGCTTCACTTGATCCCTCTCCAGAAGGATATGCAGCCATTCTGTCACACATTTATGATGAAGCATTAACCCAACGTTACCTAAACTGCTTCTCTGTAGGGCAACTCAAGTCAAAAGGCATACTGGGACTTTTTATGAACCGCAGACCCCTAGGTGTTATTTTAAGGTATATATGTGTATATATATATATATATATATATATATATATATATATATATCATTGCAGTCCCAATATATTAAAATATGTTTTCGTTTCCTTTTCTAATAGTCTTTCAAATTTGTCACACATTTCCCTTTTATCTGTGGGAATTGCATTTAATGTTTGACCCACAGCAATAAAGGGATCAGTTACTTGTTTAGATCTTTCATTTATAAAGACATCAAAGAGAGGACTGGTACCTTGGCTTATAGGATGGTTCTCCATAACTGAACTAGATACATGTAATGAACTGTTCAAATAGTGCTCCATTGTTCTTTGGGATCCCACCTGGAACCCCAACCCTTAACTGCTCCCAGTGTAGAAACAGAGTCCTCATGAAAGGGACGAGGAACATTCACATTTGGATCTGAAGACATGTTGAATAACACCATGACCAAAACCTCCTCTCCTGCTCCAAAAAACAGTCAACAACCAGGATCCAAATGTTAATGTAGTTCTGTTATTTAAATAGAAAAGAATAAACACGTAGTATAACAAGCTCACTTTATTCTAGCACCTCGGTGTTACCACCTTCAAGGAATGTTTGTTTGTGTTTTTCGGCTTTTCCCGGTTAGGGCTCGCCACAGCGGAACTCCGGTCCGCTAATGATTGGTAGTGGATTTTTACGTACCGGGTTACCAGCCCTGACGCACAACCTTCAACTAAGGCACGCCCCATTCACGTATGCCTCCACACAGAAGACGCTCTAGCTGAGAATCGAACGGGACAACATCTTGCTATGAGGCGACAACGCTACCGCAGCACCACCATTCAAGGAATAAAACAGTAAATTAATTTATTAATTTAATTAGTAGTAATTAAAACAATAAATTGTATTATATAGGGGAGACCAAAAGAAAGTTTTGTGTCAGATTTATGGAACACATGAGGGATATAAAAAAAACAAAGGGAAGATAAAATAATATCCTCACATTTTAAAATGTATCACAATAGTGATGTTAATTTGTTGCATGGCACTATTATGGAACAAATTGAATATATAGAAGGTAATGAAAATATATTAAAACAAAAATTAACATACAAGGAAAGTATTTACATCTTAAAATATAAAAATTTAGTTCCTAAAGATTTGAACAATGAGTTAAACTGGAAATGTTTGCTTTAAATTAGGAACTGATTTAATTGATTGTTTAATTAATTAATTGAATGTAATTTAAAATTTGGTATATAAGGTAGGGTTTTTGTGACGGTTTTATTCCTTGAAGATGGTAACACCGAAGCACTAGAATAAAGTGAGCTTGTTTTACTACATGTTTATTCTTTGCAATTTAAACAGAGGTATATTTCCATTTGGATCCTGGTTGTCGAGTGTATAGTTAGATGGTTGTTGTTAGAGTCATTTTGTGATCAGCACTGACTGCCCCTGTCCATGAGGGACATAGGTGCCACCCCTGGATTGAATTTACAATCACCCATTCAGTTGTCAAGGTTGTGCTTGAACAGTGTCATTGAGGGTCACTGCTTCAAATGCAGTGGGAGCCCATTACAGAGGAGTGGCAATCGCTGGGAGATATATCTGTCTCTCCAGCACCTTCTGTTTATGTCACAGGCTAGGCTGAGATCCCTGGAGCAAGTTATTCTTGTCCAATTTGATTTGCGGATGTCCAGCATTTCCAGTAGGGCAGGATCTAAGACTGCTCCTTAGTCCAGGCATAGGTCACCTCTCAGCAGTCTGCATGTTACTGAGTACAATGACAGGTTTTTCAGTCTTTCCCTGTATGTCATGCTTTGGAGATCCTGGATTCTCCTGGTCAGAAACCTCTGTGTTTTCTCCAGTTGCTGAAGGTGTCTGGTGAGGTACATACAGAAGAGAGCATTGTACTCTGTTACTGGTCTGATAAGGGTCAAGTACAGTGGAGCTATGACCTCCCTGGTCTTGGTTACGATGCCCTTATTTATGAAGTGCACCATGTAGAATGTGAGTCTTACCACTATGGACACATAGTGATTGAAGTTTAGAGTGTATCAACCTGTTTTCCCAAGTCTCTCCCCACTGAGTTTAGGCTTAGAAGGGTGCTATGTATATCATAATTAGCAGGAGTACTTCTTTGCCAAAGAGGACAATGAGACATTCTTTTTGCATTAAGTTCCAGTCTGTGAGATTGGCACTAATCATTTGTCTGTGTCAGCCCTTTCTGTAATATGTTAACATCATTGGTGAACCCTATATGACTGTGCCCATTTAACAGTCATCTGTAAACTTGGTAAACCATAGGCCATCTACCTTTGCCTGGACTTCAGAGGCATAGTTTCCAAACAGTAGAAGGCCCAGCACAGATCCTTGTGGTAGTCCACTGGCAACTGGTCTACTGGTGGAGGTGGACTCCCTAACATTGACAGAGTGCATTCTGTCGGTGAACCAGTTGGCTACCCATCTAGTAATGCATGGGTTAATCCCCAGATGGGAGATTTTCTCTTTGATACCCAAATGGAGGACTGTGTCAAAGGCCTTGGCTAAAGCAACATAGGTGGTATGTCCTGTTTTCCCTCATCCAGGGTTTGGGGACATTATCAAAGAAATCCGCTAAGTTTAATAAATAAGATCTACCTTTGACAAAACCAAAATGGGTCGGGTCAAGAGTGTTGAAGGTCACCTATGCCCCTGTGAATAAGGTCCATGATGATTATTTCCATATTCTTGCAGATAAGGCTGTTTAGACTTATGGGTCAATAGTTTACAGGGTCAGTTGACAAAGTTGTAGGCATGTTCAACTGTGAAGAAAGTTCTAGTTCTGCATGCTGCTAGACTGATGTGCATTACATATCACATAACATTTAATATTAATTTATGTAATACAGGTGATATATGTGTGAAAAAATACTGAGATAGCAGGGCTGCAGTGCATGGGGGGCAACACATGGCTGCATTGTAAATAAATGACATATTGTTAGATAGGGCCTTCAATTTGTTATGTTTCCACATGTAATTTCATGGCATAAAGAGTAAATGAACAGTAACCAGCAGTAACGCATGCTAATACTGACTTTGCATAACACAGCAGCAAACAATGGGTTTGTGTGATGGCTGACAAAGTGTTTGCTCATGCGAGATACTCATTTCCATTACTTTCCCTGTTTGCACATAGTTAAGCAGTGCACAAACACAAGCAGAACTACTAAAAGTCTGAGAGTTAGTATTGATAATATGAAACACACCTGCTGCTTAGCTGAATTTGTAGCAGTAGGTGTAAATGCATTAACACATTTATTTTTGAGTCCAGATGATACTGGGTTCAAATCTAGGTGTATCCAATATGTTTAAATAAATAGTGATAATGCAATGGCATTGATTCTTTATAATACATGTGTTGCTGTGTGTTGGCATAGCACAGCGGGTTTAAGGGGCACTGAGTGAAGGTAACTGCAGCAACACAGAGCCATTCAGAGCCACTTGCCATTGGTGCATGATCCCAAACTCTGTGCAAAATAGAGACCTAAAAGTGAAGGGGTCTATTGATTTTTCTGGTACTTGTGTGTGTTGTGTGTGATTCTATTTTTTGACCATATTATATGTGTTAAAATGGGGTAGATAGAAAAGGGTGAAATGGGGAGCAAGCAGAGGGAAGAACAAAGTAAAAGCAATACAGGAATGTGCAGGAGTGAGGTTGAAAAGAATCATAGCTATCCATTTCTTCAACAGTAAAAACTGATAATATGTGCAGAATATTAGCTACATTTGGACTGTCACCTCCAGAGAGCAGGGTGGCAACAACATAATCATGTTGCATAGCCAACTGGACCAAATCAAGTGTTTCAAGAAGACACTTTTGTGAAATGGAGAGTTGTGCGTGGGAATATATATTTTTTGAGGGACAGGTGCCCATTTTTTTAATTCAGTAAGAGAGGAGTGTTGGGTAAGGGATGTAGGTATTTCTGGGTCAGCTGGGTAGGTTGTAAAATAACAAATGTGTTGTACCTTTAAGATGCATTTCTAAGGACCTAAATGTGCAGTATAAATAGCAGGCACGTGCTATCTTTAGTGCCATTTTGGGATTGCAGTCAGAGTGTGAACACCTATATATGAGACAGCTAGTCTGTATATATGTGTATGTCTGTATATAATAAAGCTGCTTGAATGGAAACTACAATGTTCGTCTATTTCATCCTGACTAGAGCAACATGGTGTCAGAACCGGGATTCCAGAGACTGCTATTCAGAGCCACGAGGTGCAGAGTTAACAGTGAAGGTGAACTAAGTGAACCAAGAGCAAAAAGAAAAGGCCAGAAATGAAATAAAGGTAATGAAAACTTGCATATATGATTTATTTTATAAAAAAAGACAAAACAGAGCATTACAACTCAAAATGCATTACTAAGCAAACAAACAGCATGAAAATGTTTATTAAGCAAATGAAAAACATTAAAAAGTTTATTAAGTGAAAAGTTTCAAATTAAGAGATTTGATAAAACAAGCATCAGAAAAGCAAATAAAGGGTTCAGAATTACCTCAGAATGGCAAAACAAGCATATCTAGAGTTAAAACGAGTACAAGAAAATATAATGGGCATGACAAGAGATTAAATGAGCAAAACAAATATAACAAAGGGCAAAAAAGGCACATTGAGTATAAATAAAGCAAGGCAACTGCATGTTTTTTGGCAAATTACTGTGTTTTGGTGTAAACAACTACTTTGCATTGATTGGAGCGCTGAATAGTACAACTAGAGTTATTTGAAGTATCTCAAAGTGTGCAAAAATGCTTACAGTGTGTGTTTATTACTTTGCATTTATTCTGAGGAGTTTGTTGTGTGCAAGGTGCCACTATTTTGTAAAGTGCAGTCAAAATACAGCCATTTCAAAAAGCTTCTTGTGCTGGGTGTGTCTATTTACAGAGTGCCACCATTACAGTGTGTTTCTTGCACTATACAGAGTTGTTAGCAAAGTATCGCCATTTTGGGGAAATTTCAGTGTGCTGTGTACTGTTTCTTTGCAAAGTGCAATTACTTCAAAATGTTTCTTACTCTGAGCTTCTTCTGCCCAGTTTATTCGCACAGTGTAATTATTTGAAATGTTTCTTACACTGATAAGAGGTGATTTCAAGAGTATTACAGTGCCCAGGAAACATATTTCACAAAGTTCAGTTATACAGATGCTTGTTGTGCTATTGGGGTTAGTTACCAGTACTGGCATACATTTCAGGCATATGTGCATGTGTGTGTGTGTGTGTGTGTGTGTGTGTGTGTGTGTGTGTGTGTGTGTGTGTGTGTGTGTGTGTGTGTGTGTGTGTGTGTGTGTTTTCATGTATATTTGCAAAAGTCTTCACTGAGATGTATTAATATGGCAGACAGCTTTCGCAAACTGCTACCACTTGTGTTTGATCATAATATTGCAGAGAATTGGAGAATATTTAGCAAGAGTACACTATATTCATACAAGTAGCTTATTCTGATAAAGATGCATGCACCAGGGCATTCATTCTGCTAAATCTAGCAAGGTCAAAGGCCATAGAAAAAGACAGCATTCATTGGTATATGCACCAGCAATATATGAAGGTGAAAGGGAAAATTGTCATATTGTTGTGCAGGCCGAATAAAGGGAAGACCTGAAGTATTTGTACTGCAAATTTAGAGAGATGTGCAACCCATAGACCAAGGTTACATTAGACAGGCATTTGTTTTATAAAAGAGATCAAAAGCATGGAGAAACTTTTGCAGCTTATATTACTGACCTGAGAAATAAAGCTAAAATGTGTAAGTTTGGTGACTTGAAAGATGAGTTAATAAAGGACAGGCTTGTGTGTGGTATTAATAATGCTGCTGTGATTGAAAAATGTTGCTTCTTGACAGTGATTTAATGCTGAACAAAGCTATTGAGATTTGTCAAATTCATAACATTACAGAAAGGCACACAGATATGCTTGCAAGTGATAAGAGCATGGTTTCAGCAGGCTCCAGAGCTAATGTAGACAGTATGCAACATATGGTAGGCAGAAACAGGCCTAAGCACATGACAGCTGCTGCCCCTGCGAGTTTTCCTAGGAGGTCCGGCAATCTTCCAGCAAGTTCTAAGACTAGTTCAGTTAAAGGAGCATGCTCAGTGCAGTACAAGGGTGAATCAGCAAAACCCAAGTCAAGCTTTATTGTTAACTGTCGCAATTGTGGTGCCAACCATGAGTCTAAAAGAGAAAAGTGTTTAGCAATTGGTCAGCAATGCCATAAGTGTAAAAAAATGGAACTATTTTCAAAAATTTTGCAAATCAAGTAAGCCTCACACTGTTATAAAGAAGGGTCATTCGAAAAAGCAAATTGATCAGGTTGAACTGCAACAGTCTGCTTTCTATGTAGATGGTGTATCAGTAATTGGTGAAAAGACTGATGCAGTAGACTTATTGGCAAGGAATGAAGTATTTTGTACTGTCCAGATCAATGGTAAATCCACTGAACTCAAAGTAGACACTGGTTCAAAGTGTAATGTTATGTCTGCATATACTTTTGTTAAGGTGAGAGCTGGTGAACAACTAAATGTGACCAGTTGTGTGAAACTTGATGCTTATGGAGGTGAAGAAATTCAAACCGAAGGCTCAGTAGTGCTTTCATGTTATGTGGCCATGAGCTGTTATAGCTTATTATTCTATGAAGTCCAAAGACCTGTACAGTCATTACTGGGTCTCAGAGACAGTTTGAGAATGAATCTGTTTTCTTTTACCAAAGAAGTTCATCAAATGAGCACAGGTCCTAGGTACCAGCTTCACTAACACTATTTTTTCAGTGTGCTGTTTTTGATGACAAATTGGGCAAACTTCCAGTGGTGTATTCTATGAAGTTAGACCCAGAGCTCAGTCCAATGGTCAGACCAGCAAGAAAAGTTCCGATACCTATGCAGAATAACGTCAAAGCTCACTTGGACAAAATGGTGCAGCAAGGTGTAATTTGTCCAGCTACAGAACCTACCTAATGGGTGTTGCCCATGGTAGCAGCTCACAAAAAAGGCTCAGATGAAATCAGAATATGCACTGACCCAAGAGATTTCAACAAAGCATTAAAAAGACCACATCATCCTATGCATACAGTTGAAGACGTCGCAGATCTAATACCAATTGCCATGTTTTTTTTTCTGTCTTGGATGCAAAAAGTTCATTTTGTCAAGTGATGCTTGATCACAAATCTTCATTACTGACTACATTCAGTACCCCATTTGGAAAATACAGATTTCTTAGGATGCCATTTGGAATATATTCTGCAAGTGAAGTCTTTCAGCATGCAATGAAGCAAATTTTTTTCAGGTTATCCTTGTGCCATAATAGTAGATGATTTGTTAGTCGGAGGCAATGGTGAAGCATGACAGAAATCTAAAAAGAGTTCTAGACAGAGCATGTGAAGTGAACTTAAAGCTCAGTCTAAGGTGTAAATTCAGACTACCAGAAGTTATATATGTAGATCATTTATTTACCAGCACTGGCTTGAGACCAGACCCATTCAAACAAGCAACCATTCTTGAGATGCCAGCACCAGATAATGTACAAGCTCTACAAAGTTTTCTTAGTATGGTCAAGTATTTAGATAAGTTCATACCAGACTTCAGTGAGTTGACAGTGCCTTTGAGAGAGCTAACACAAGAATATTACATGGTCATGGTTAGAACATCACCAGAAAGCATTTGAAGACCTTAACCAGAAATTGCTACTCCACCTACATTAAGATACTATGATGACAACAAACCAGTAACTCTTTCCTGTGATGCTTCAAAATTTGGTCTTGGTGCAGTTATTCTTCAAGAGGGTAGACCAGTAGCCTATGCATCTAGAATACTTACCCAAACTGAAATGCAATATGATCAGATTGAGAAAGAACTTTTGGCAATAGTGTTTGCAGGTTCAAAGCTTCATGATTATATCTATGCTCGAGATATTCAGATTGAAACTGATCATCAACCTCTGGTTACTAATTTGAAGAAGCCTACCCATTCAGCTCCAGCAAGATGGCAAAGAATGTTGCTTAAATTGCAAAAGTAAAACTTCAAAATGGTCTGTATAAAAGGCAAACTTCTTTATCTGGCTGATACCTTATCCAGATAGCCCAGAAATACAACAGAACAGCTTGACGCAGAGCATTTTGACTTTGATGTCACGGAAGTGTGTGATTTTTCTACCACAAGACTTGATGAACTAAGACATCATACAAAAACTGATCCAGTTTTGCAAAAGCTCAACCACTATATTGGATGGCAGTCAAAGCAATCTAGTGTACCAGCTGAAGTGCAACCCTGTTTTCCTTACAGAGATGAGATGTGGATGGAAGATGGCATTATTTTCAAAGGCCCTAAAATTGTTGTTCCTGCTTTCTTACAACAAGAATACATCCTGATTTTGCATCGTGGTCACCCAGGTTCTTAAGCTACCAAAGAAGGGAGAGAGAACTACTATTTTGGACTTCTCTAGCAAAAGACATTCATAGAGTACTTTCTTCTTGTTCATTATGCAATAGTACTAAACCGTATTTGCAAAAAGAACCACTTCAGCTAAGTCAAGTTCCGGAACTAACTTGGTCAACAGTAGCCACTGACATATTCGAGTGGAACAATTCAACATTACTTAGTACTGGTAGACTCTTATTTGAACTGGTTTGAGATCGATCTACTACCTAACCTAACGTTCACTACTCTTATTACCAAGCTGAAATGTCATTTTTCAGTCCCTCAAAGTCCACAAAAGCTTATCTCTGAAAATGGTACCCAATTTTTCAGTCAGTTGTTTTGGAAATTTGTAAGAGAATGGGACTCTGTACATGTTACTAGTAGTCATGAATACCCACAGTTGAATGGACTAGCTGAACGTGTAGTACAGAGTGCAAAGCAATTACTTGAGAAGTCAAAGCGGGACAATATCAATGTCTTTTTAAACTTACTCAGTCTCAGAAACACACCCTGTGATGATATACTTGGCTCACCTGCTCAAATACTTATATCTAGGCAAACCAGAACAACATTGCCTATCAGTTCCAGTTTATTGAGGCCTAAAGGTAAAAACAATAAAGCAATCAAAACCCAATTGTTCAGAATGCATTCTTTCCAGAAGTCCAGCTATGACAAATCAAGCAGATTTCTTTGTCCGTTGAAAGGAGGAGAGAGAGTGAGGATACAAACGGTGAGGAGAGAGAGTGAGGATACAAATGGTGAGGAGAGAGAGTGAGGATACAAACGGTGAGGAGAGAGAGTGAGGATACAAATGGTGAGGAGAGAGAGTGAGGATACAAACGGTGAGGAAAGAGAGTGAGGATACAAATGGTGAAAGGTTTCGACCGGATTTATCAAGTAACAAATATATGTGGAGAGCCGAGATCCTATCTTGTGAAATCTGAGCATGTGGAGTATAAGTGGAATTGCAGACAGAACCATTATCGCAGCATTGTTTCTGTGATACAGACTCTAAATTTCCGAGTGATTCAGACAGTGATCTCATCCCAGAATGTGTCTTGATTCCCACTACCATTTCTGATAATGTTCATAATGTCCCTAAGGTTGAACATTCAGCAGAGACAATCCCAGTTGCTAATCCCAATTCTAGTTTATACATCACACAATTTAGTCATATCTCCGGCCTAGTGTAAGATATACAGCAACTTGAACGTAGTTGTATATATGTATCAGGTGTTGCATAACTGCATGATGGAAATTTACTTTGTAGCTATAGCATGTCAGTCAATATTGTCATTGTAATTTTTCAAAGAGGGAGGATGTAGAATAACAGATATATTGTACCTTTAAGACGCATTTCTAAAGACCTGACCGTGCAGTATAAATAGCAGGCACGTGCTATCTTCAGTGTCATTTTGTGAGTACAGCCAGAGTGTGAACATGTATGTATGAGACAACTAGTTTGTATATATGTTTATGTCTGTATAGATATGCTTGAAAAGAACCCACAATGTTCATCTACTTCATCCTGACTAGATGAGCAACATAGGTGAAGAAGCAAATTCAAACAAACAAGACAAGACACAGGGATAGTGAGGGACACAAAAGGTTGACAGATACCATGACTTGGGTGAGGGAGGAAACAATAGAGGCTCCTGCCCATCAAACATGGAGACAGTGAGAATTGAGTCCTCACCCACTGGACTGTCATGAGTGCTTGGCATCTTCTCCTCCTATGTACCATGAGAGAGAGAGAGCAGCCTGTCCATCTGGCATAGGCATATAATAGTGGTGCAGTGCATGACCCTATGCACTAACCCTGGAATCTCCCAGCTGGTGATGAAATCCCCACCTCTGCCACTGCTCCTGTAGTGCACGGGCAGTGCTGCCAGGTTGGGTCTCAAATTTGCTGGGCATCTGTGCTGAAGCCATTGGAGCACTGGCATGCTGCTCCACTGGGTCTGACCTACCACTCTGTGTTGTGACGCATTTAGTGATTTGGTACACGTGGATTGCATGGAGATATTTTGATGTTACACAGAAAATAAAAATAAAAAAAAAAAATAAGGGATGGGGTGACAGAAAAAGAAAGATAAAATTAGTACCATCATATGTGACATACAATGCATTAACACAATTATACAACTACTTTATCTGAAATATTGCATTTAAGTATACGCCCTAACAAATACACATTATACCTACAGACTGCTGAAATAATCCTTGAAATGTGCTTATATTGCACATAAGCATGTTGCAGTTATACAGATTACAGTTAACAGCAGGGCATTTATGCCATTTGTATGGAGTGTACTTTAATGTAAATATTATTAAATAAATGCAGTACTGTATATCTGTGACTCATGACATCTGAGCCTAGAACCTCCGACTACGGTTACTCCTAAGGCTGATTTGTGCTACAGACTAATCCATGCATACTTACTCTTGCAGTTAGGATATGCATGCTGAATGTGCTACAACTGTATAAAAATCCAAACTCTATCTTTAACTTTTAAAGCTACATTAATATTTCTGTTGTGCTGCATACATTGCACTTGCTTCCCTCAGTCTCTCCATTTGAGCAGCATAAACATGTCTACTGAAATCTATATTGGCATCAACTGGGGAAAGAACAGCAACGAACAGCACAGCATTATGCATACCAGTCTTGCCTACATTTAGCTTTCTAAGTATTACAGATACTCTCTTACTATCATACTTTCACAGCTGTGAGATGTCCACAGTCTCAAATTCAGTCAACCACTGGTTGTAGGTATCCCCTTTGCACCTCTTTAGGTCATTAAAATGATGTCTACACTGTTCTTCAGTGCACGGAATGCCACTAGCACTGGATACAGCCTAAACCAAACTACTCCATGCCTCAGACTTGTACTGGGAGCCAGAATAATTTTCCCACAGAAGCCTTTGGCTATGGTGCTTTACCAGTAGTCCAATAAATATCCTGGACACCCCAACTCTGTTCCCTATAGTGGGCAGCTTCCTCACTAACTCCAGACATGTCTAACACCTGACCTAGAGCTACAGAAACTAATGCTTTCCCGCCAGTTCCAGTTACTGTGTTTACTGGTAGTGCACAAATCCTATGAATGATGCCAACCGTGTTTGTGCTATGTTAAGTGGAGAGCAGCAGTGTCAAGCAGGGATGAAATATATATTTGAAATAGGAAAGTTAATATGATACTTGAACGTAGTTTGAGGGGTGTCTACTGATGTAGCTTGGAAATATATACAGAAAATTGGAAGGATTATTGTTAGGTAAGTTAAGTTTGTATACATGCACTGGGGGCATAAATGTTATGACCTGACACATTTGTTATTGGCTTTATACACTGATAAAACTGATTTTTAAAGTGTGGGATTCAAACCTACGCAAAACAGCCAAAATATTTTCTTCCACAGCGGTGATTTTCCATCTTTGCCACAGATGAAGTCCTGCTCAGACATAGTCATGAATCATTCATAAATACAGCTGATAGTCTGAGGTGTTACACATGTATCTGTGTGACCGGACAATATTCTTGTATATAGATCTAGTTGCGTATGTGTCTTATTTAATTGTGAAGGCCATCCAAGTCCAGATAGCAAAATTATACTTACAGAAATATAATAGATAGTATACCCTCAGTCATACATCTGAAAACACAATTAGGATGTCTTATCTCGGATACATAGAGGTCTTATCAGCTCCACTATCTAAGAGTTTTAAGTGAGAATGAATGTAATGGGAAATAGAACAACAGTAAAAATGTCTGGAATGTCCTGTATTAGAACCCAGGACAATGTGTATGGCATTCCTACACTTACACCTGTTGCCAGAAGAATGTTGAAATAACACTTGTCTATTTTATAGTTCATTGCTATAAACTGCACTGTCACAACAGTAAAAACAGGTTGCACACCCTGTACTAGAACCCAGGATCATCGCCAACCCTACATTGCACGGCGCTTAGCAGTACACAAACCCGGACTAGTGGCCCACGCAGGAAGCAGACAGAACACCTGCATACAAGATGTCTGTAAAAGTGCAAAGGTCAAAAATGATACATTGTTGCAATTTTTGCTTTCCATCATGCAATGCCGCTAAACAATACCTACAGACAGGATGCACACAGCCAATAATTGAAAACAGATGCATTCAAATAATTCTGTTGGGGACCAGGCAGACATGCTAAGTGGAGCTGTATGGAGGTTAACACAGAAAACTTAAGAATGAGTAGGAATTTATGGAAATGTCATGTCTCTAGTCCTGTGGCAGCAGGTGTTAAGTGTAGGGTTTGGACGATTTTTTTCACTAGATCTAGATAATGGAATGTATTGGCTTTTTTTAAGTGTGAGATCACAGTGCAGAGGGGATCGGGAAATTTTCCCCTTTCCCCAATGTACTGCAGTTTCAGAGGTGGTACATATAACTAGTGGGCGGCAGCTCTCCCTCCCTGCTAAAAACAGCTTTTATTTTTCAAATCTTTGTGAGTCAATGTAAAGTGTGTGTGTGTGTGTGTGTGTGTGTGTGTGTGTGCGTGCGTGCGTGCGTGTGTGCGTGTGCGTGTGCGCGTGCGTGCGTGTGTGTGTGTGTGTGTGTGTGTGTGTGTTTCTCATGGAAGAGGGGACCTGTCACGCAGAACCCATTTAAGCACATTCTGGTATTTTTGCATGGAGGACCCATGATAATTCCTATCCCAAGCATGGATGTTTTGTTATACAGCATTTTGTGTTCAATAAGGAAACAAGTTGATGAAATATAATGGAATCATACAGTCACAGTGTGGTAGCAGTTTGTGCTGAGGGTATCCGAGTCTGACATAAAACAGTGTAAATAACATTGCTCTAAAGATTTTATCAATAAAACTATAACATTAAATAATCTATCCCTTTTAGAAGGTCAGGAGCCTTTCTGTATTAGAGAATGTTCCCACTGGGTTCTGTTTAATAAACCCAATTAGTTATGTATAAAAAGGACTGTAGTCATCCAGTTCAGAGTCATTGGACCTCCCTGGAGGGGAACTCTGTATATAGAAGAGTGGTGCTGGGGTAAGCACTGTAGAGTAAATGGAGACACAGTGAGAGACACCAGAAGGAACCTGGACATCCTTCCTGCCCATGAAGACCAGAAAAAAAAGAGACGAGATACAAAGCTCCGACAGAACTGCTACGAGATACTCCCTCTCTGCTGTAAAGGGACATTGCATAAGGATACTTTAAGTTATCTTTGTCATTCCACATAATTACTGCATCAGAACATTAAAACTAGGTTATTTTATTGATTGTTTTCTGTAGTATTGTATTTGTTCTTAGGTTAATAGGCAAGTATTGGGTATTCAATCTGTGAAGTATTATAAGCCTAGCCAATATCCATATTCAAAAGTTCCCTGCAACCTCAAGGAGACAAATGCCAGTTAGACCAAAGGAGAATTTGAGGTTGTCCATTAAATAGTCTAGGGTTATGTTGAAGATAACAAGGATGTTACTCTGCTTGACATGCATTCGAAGCTAGTGCAGTGGTAGGAGCCTCACCATCACCTCACACTTAACCTCATACCACTGCACTAGTCAAAATTTCAGACTAAATCCCCTACCTGGCCCACCCATTCACAAGATAAACCAGCCTTCTCAGTAATATCTCCTTCTGTCTACAACATCTCAAATCTTGACCTTGCCACATTCAAAGTAACCCCACACCAATGAAACAACCACATTTCCTCAAAATATAACACATCTATAATCAAATATCCAAAATCAATAAACCAAATAGCATCCCGAATCATACTTAGTGGAGATGTGCACCCAAACCCTGGCCCTACAAATAACACTCCCCCCTGCTACCAGACAAATAACATTCTAACCTCCACCAAGAAATCTAGACATCTCCTTATACTCAACATAAACATAAGGAGCACACTGAACAAAAATCCCAGAGCTACACGCTACCCTGGCCCTCTACTCCCCCGACATAGTCTTTCTCACAGACACCTGGTTAAGACCACTACATAATAAAAATGACTTTGTTCCACCTGGTTACAATGTTCTTAGACAAGACTGAATATCCAAAAGAGGTGGAGGCATTGCTCTCCACTTCAAAAACAACCTGACCATTGAATTGTTAGCCATCGAATAACCCAAGTTCAGTAATGTAGAAACTGTGTTCACTAAGCTGATAATCAACTCAAAAAAACATTTACATATAATTGGTACCTGTACACCCCACAGCAATAACATTAACACAATAGAATCCATTCTAGACTGGACATCCCCAAAATTTCCCCAAGAAACAATCATACTAGGGGATTTTAATATTGACTGGTCCTCCTGTAACTCGCTCCACCCCACTAACCACATTAACCTACATGGTTTCACTCAACTAATCAAAACCACAACACAGGTAGATAAAGCATCAAAAAAAGAGTCCATCCTAGACTGGATCCTTACTAATAGATGAGCTCAATCCTACCTCTCAGGCTCCCTCCCAGACACCCTCAGTGACCACTTTCCCATATTTATAATTAGACACCAAGTGAATCCATTAAAATCCTCCAACCACCAACAAATCCAGTATACAAAGAATTTCAAAACTCATGACTTCATATCTGCACTTAATCAATGCAGCTGGAGACCACTCTAATATCTCCCCCTGGAAAGTGTCGTAGACTACTTCAATAACACTTTTCTAAACAGTCTAAATCATCTTGCCCCTATCAGAACTGTTAAATCTAACTATGACCCCTGGCTTTCTACAGATACTAGTCTACTACTAAAACAAAGAGATAAAGCATGGGACTTATGGCGTCAAAATAAAACTCAAACTAGTAGACATGCATACCAGGAACTAAGGAATAAAGCTAAAAAAACAAACTGGGACAGAGTAAAGGAACCATTGTATAGCATTTGAACCAAACACAAAAATAACCCACAAAAATTCTGGGCTGCCATTAATAAAATCCTACAACCAGGAAATAGCAGTACTCCAACCACAAACATTGACACCACCACCAATAATACTACCAACCAGTTCAACAAACACTTCACCAAATCCATCCTAGCCCTCACCAATAGTAATTCTCCCACTTCATATCCAAACCTATCTTCCGTACCAGCAGACCAAAACTTCTTCTCCTTACAGCCTGTTTCAACTAGCACAATATATAAATAGGCTTAAACCCACAACCCTGGCCACTGGCATATTACTTGCAGAACATTTAAAGATCACAGCCAAAGCCATCTCTTACCCAGTCTCAATGCTCATTAACCGCTCTTTATCAGAACAACGTGTACCACTCCATAAAGGAGGTAACTCTGTGGAACTATCTAATTACTGTCCAGTTGCCATTCTATCCCTCTTATCTAAAATCCCTGAAAATGTATATATTCCCAAATAATGCAGTACCTCCTCACTAATAAACTGCCAACCAACACCCAGCATGGATTCCGTCCCAATCACAATACTACCACAGCCCTTATTAGCTTTACCAACACAGTAAACCAACATCAAAACAATAGTAACCTAGTATCCACAGTATTCCTAGATCTCTCCAAGGCCTTTGATACTGTCTCCCATCCCAGACTCCTTTCTGCTCTCTCCAATCTTAATTTCAGCCACTCCATACTAGCGTGGTTTCAAGACTATCAAACCAACTGCCAACAAGCAGTAAAATGGCAAAACTTCTTATCTCCCCTCCTACCTGTCACCCTAGGGGTCCCCCAAGGATCAATTCTTGGATCTCTTCTTGTCAACATATTCACCAACCAACTCCACAAAGCTATCCAGCATACCACACTAGTCCTGTACACCGATGACTCCACTCTGCTCTGCTCCATCATTCCATCAACTCCAGGAATTGACACAAGAGTCCTTTATCACTGTTGATGCCTGGGTAGCCAACTCTCAACTAATACTTAACCCCAATAAAACACAGCTAATGATATTCTATCCCACTAGAGCCTTAGACCCCATACCACAATTCACAATACTCTCAGTTAATAACACCCCTATCAAACCTGTCCAACACACCAAACTTCTAGGGATTATCAGAGATCACAACATGAAACTCGATATGTACATTGCACAGACAATAAAGTCCATAAAAACTCTGAATCCCATATAGATGCAAAACGTACCTCACCAATGACAGTAAAGTCACCATCACAAGAACCCACCCACTATCCACTCTCCTCTATGCCTCCCTCATATTCATCAACCTAAACAATGCAGCCTTTAACAAACTAAACACCTGCTACAATAAAATAACTAGGTTTGCTACTGACTCACCCTTCAGGACACATCACTGCATAGCAATCAAACAACTACCCTGGCTAGAATTACCCAACCTGCTCACGTATAACCAGCTTACAATAGCCCACCAAATTCTATATTATCCTGATACAGTTCCTGCTTTTCAAGGTCTACTTAATATCTACTCTAACAAATGCCTATTAAGATCCACCAATAAAGCACTGGCTGACACAGGCAAAAGCAACAATAGCTCTGGACTCCTGGTTTTCCATTTCTATTGCAAAAGCAGGGAATACCATCCCCATAGATATTAGGACCACTGAAAACAAAAATCATTTAAAAAAACTCCTCCGGTCCCTTTTACATAGTTCTTGGTTATGTAATTGTTCTGACCCTGGATAGCTTCATTTAATTAGATCACATCATACCATAACCTTCTATGAAAGCTTGCAACAACTCCTTTCTATACTCGATCAATGTGTTTACTGTACTAGCCACCGATGAATGTAACCAAATGACTGAACAAAATGTCCTTTCAACTGTATTGTTTATTGTAACACACTGTGCTCCTTATAGTATCTTCACTTTTTGCTCCTTTCTTCTCCGTGAAACTGTACCTTATTAACGTTTGACTCTGCACTGTACCTTATTAACGTTTGACTCTGTACTGTACTTTATTAACGTTTGACTCTGTACTGTACCTTATTAACGTTTGACTCTGTACTGTACCTTATTAACGTTTGACTCTGTACTGTACTTTATTAACGTTTGACTCTGTACTGTACCTTATTAACGTTTGACTCTGTACTGTACCTTATTAACGTTTGACTCTGTACTGTACCTTATTAACGTTTGACTCTGCACTGTACCTTATTAACGTTTGACTCTGTACTGTACCTTATTAACGTTTGACTCTGTACTGTACCTTATTAACGTTTGACTCTGTACTGTACTTTATTAACGTTTGACTCTGTACTGTACCTTATTAACGTTTGACTCTGTACTGTACTTTATTAACGTTTGACTCTGTACTGTACCTTATTAACGTTTGACTCTGTACTGTACCTTATTAACGTTTGACTCTGTACTGTACTTTATTAACGTTTGACTCTGTACTGTACTTTATTAACGTTTGACTCTGTACTGTACCTTATTAACGTTTGACTCTGCACTGTACCTTATTAACGTTTGACTCTGTACTGTACTTTAACATGTGTATTGTATTTGCTGTACCAGTCTTTGTGGAGCTTTTTTCCCAGTGCCTCCGCTGATAATGGGATCCATGCCCAGTTGGGCTTTCCCGGTAAACAAATGCAAAATAAATAAGTTTGTTTCAGATGAGGGAGCATGTTGGAGTATGAATCTGTCTAACCTGTCTTATTTATCTGTTGATGCAGATTTAGTTCCATTAACTGGGTATTTGAGGAAACATTTGTTCTATTTAGGAAAAGAAGGTAACTCAAAAGATTAGACACATCCTCAAGAGGAGTCTGCAAAATCCTCACTAAACAGGGAGAACTGCAGACTTGTTCTAATAACTAAGATTGTTGAGGCCATTGATCTTTTTACTTAAGAACATTTGAGGTATCTCAAATTGAGTAATACGTTCAGACAAATACATGTCAAAAAGGGGTATGATATCCAGTAACTGTTCTGATAAGATATGACAAGACAGGAACTAAAATTTCTTTGGCTTTAGAGGATATCTCAGAAATTAGATAAGCAGGCTAGAAGGCTTTCTGTACTACTGTGGAGACATTATAACCAAACGATAAGGAATTAGTAATTGAATCTTAATCCATTACAACATCATCTGATAGAGGGGTGTGTTATCTCTATGATGTAGGAAAATATTTTATTTACCAAAATTAACTATAATACATTTTTATAATTTAATGTGTGACCATTGTCCTTGAACTAGTTGTTAACATGCTCTAACCCATGTTGGAGTATATGTGAGTCAGTGGAAGATCAAATAATGACTCCCAATTTACAGTTGTGTGCAAACATAGACAACCGCAGGCTAGGAGTGTTGGCCTGAAAGACTGAGAAATAGATGCCAAATTGGAGAAGGACCAACACTGATTACATCATTAATAGTCAGCTGCTGAAACAGCAACCATCAAATAAACAAGCCCACCACAACAACCACATATACCAGGGCCTGAGGATAAAACTAAATACAGAAAAGGTGGCTACTGGCAACACATACTCTTCTCCACAAAACAATGCAAAAAACAATAAAAACACTGAAAACTTCATTTTTGTACCTTTGCACACCCTGGCTACTTATATATGCCAACTCCAAGATAACACTATAATGGGAAAGGGTATTTTCCAGTCCTTCCTGTACCACAATCTTTCATGCTTCCATACTTAGAAATGTACCTGAAGACACTAACAGACCATTTATTCTCTTTTAATAAAACATGCATACCTTCCCAGAAGATCCTCACCTCTCTCCACTTACCAGTGCTGCATACGACCAGAGGTCGTTATAGGACATGCAGTCCAGGAGACCAGTAAGGAGCCTAGCCCAAATTCTCAACTGCCTAAAGAATTCTCTGGTTAACTAACTCCCTCAAAGTCACACACAAGGAAAATAAATTAGTCTTCTTGACTATCCAAGCACACACACAAATGAGTCTGGGCTGATATTTTGAAAAATGAATACTCTATAAACCATTTTCTGAAAATATTCATACTCATAGAAGTAGACCACATGCTCCTTTAATAGGGCCTGGAATCTTACATTGTTTTGCTCTCTATGACCTTTAAGTGAAAGATGGATCCAACAGGCAGGAAAGATTTTGGAGAAGGCTTTCTGTCTGACAACTAAAAGAGCAGGCTATGATAGAGTGAAAAACCCTTTGTGCTGTGATCTCAACAAAAGCTTCTGACAGTGTTTTGGTGAGATAAGAGTGAATCTAAATGACAGGAAAGCAAGTAGGAAAATGTCTCTACTATCCACTGGTAATCAGTTAACCTTTAGTTTTACAAGACAATAATTTTCCATGTTGTTTGCAATTACCATGAAGTGACAAATTTTATTTAATGAAATTTGGGTCAAGCTAGTTTTGTGAGAAGACTGCAGCAAGATGGCTGCCAAAGTATACGCTAGTTTAGGGATAAGAAAATTGGTCTCCATGTCTTTTCTAGCTCTGTAGACACACAGATAGGCCCAACAGCCTCAAATAACATTTAAACTATGTTCTTTTAATTAGTAGGTACCTTTCTTCAGACCACTGAGCTTTGTGAATATTTACTTTTAGCCTATTGCAAGTATAAGTGATGAAGGATATATAATTTGAATTCATATTTTTTGCAGTACATTTTAAAATATAAATACCTACAAGTTTAATTTTAGACTGTTACAAGGATTTCACTGTACTTGATTTTTAACAGATGTCTATTTGTCCTTCTCATCTATTGTTTATTTTATATTTACAACATAAATATACTTTTGTAATGTTTACCTTGCAAATTGTGAAATGTGCGTTTGCATGTTAACAATCCTGATTGTCCTTTTTATTTGATCCACCCATTAAAAGCTGTAGAACCTCCTGTTTGTTTAATACACATTGCATTATACAGAATGTTTGTTCAGCATACAAGTGTTACTGGCACACTTGTATTTGCATATGGTCTGACGTTTGTTCCAATGTGTGTGTGTGTGTGTGTGTGTGTGTGTGTGTGTAAAAAGCCATATCACATGAAGTGACAGATTTATTTAGAGCTATGAAGCAATTTAGGATTTTTGTAGGAACAATAACTGGGTCTTTTTCAAACACCATTTCTTTCTTTATTTTATTTGACATTTGTTAACCAATTCAACTGGGTCAAATAACCATTTTCAGCCGAGGCCCAGGGAGGAGAGCTCCACATTTAGACATTTAGGTACTTATACAGATAAGAGTATAAATATTACAACAGGAATGTAAGTTAGGGCTTGACACAATTCATTTAGGTACATACATACATAGATGAAAAATTAAATAGGTCAATTACTAAGAGTTTTTCTTACAATTTGACTTAATAATAGAATAATATACCTAAGTTATTAACATGAATTAACAATAGATTGCTTGCTGAGGTAGTGATTTATAGACTACCATAGTTTTAAAATATTTTTAGAAAAGTAAAGTTGCAACTTGCATACTCTGTCCAAATGTTTTATAAGAAACTATTGGAAACTACATGATTGTACAGAAGCCATGGGGGTGCAGTGGTAGCGTTGTTGCCTCACAGCAAGAGGTTCTCCTGTTCAATTCTCGCCTGGAGTCCCTTCTGTGTGGAGTCTGCATGTCCTCCCCGCGGTCAAGTGGCCTCCAAAAGACATGCGTGAATGGGCGTGCCTTTCCTGAAGGTTGGGCTGGCAACTTGGCACCATAAAAACCTACTGCCAATCATTGGCGGACCGGAGTTCCGCTGTGGCGACCCCTAACCGGGAAAAGACAAAAAGACAAACAACAACAATGTTAACTGTGTTTAAGATCACCGTATGAAAACAGTAGTGCTACTGATACTGAATTCACAAAATCTGCAGTGGTGGTAACCTGGAGTGGAAATAGCATAGAAAAATCCTTTATTTCCGCTTTCGTCAACAGACTTCATCAGAATAACGTCAAACTAAAACACATCAAATATATATACTCCGTCAAACATCAAATTAACCAATTAATCAATCAATTGACATAAATAAGAAATTTATACAACTATAAAAAATATATATAAAATTACAATAAAATTAATATGATTCAATAAGTAAACATCAATTAAATAAAGAAAGTGAACATTATTAATCTAACAGATTACATCTTTACTGAACGTGAATTTAATCTTCTGCGTTTAGGTTTAAATTTTATTCCATCTAAGAAGGCAGATTTATGTAGAACAATAGTGGACATTAAGAAGTTCACTAGAAAGATGAACTTAAATTATATTTTGAGTGATATTCCACAGGTTGCAAAGAGGTTAAAAAAACCGTCAAGTTATAACCCCATCCTTAATAATACTATAAAAGTTTTTGAGGAAGCTTGTATTAGGGAGGTTGAGATGGTTTTTTTAAATAAAACCAAAACAGAATATAATTTAAGTTACAACGACAGAAAAGCCTTTCATGAGTTATGTCAGAGAAATAGGGACGTTAGATTTATGAAAAGTGATAAGGGGCAATATAGTTATAATGAAACAGGATGCATATTGTTCGAGAATGTTGCAACTGTTACAGAACAAAGATGAATATGAATTAATTGCGCTTTATGACATCAAAAAGAAACAACGTTTAGTGCATTCTTTTCTTTATGAAGCTTTAATGACCAATGAAATAGACCTAGACGTTTATGAGTTTTGTGTTATAAACAACCCCAGGATTGGGATCCTGTTTGGGATTCCAAAAATCCATAAGAATGCTATAGAGCCTCCTTTCAGGCCAATAGTATCAGCACCAAACTCCGTTACAGAAGGAATTTCCTTGGTCATAGATGCCACCCTTAATCCCATCGTTATTAAACAAGAAAGTTTCCTACAGGATTCTTGGCATTTTTTGACAAAATTGAATTTGTTTGCCACCACGGCAACTTTTGATCCCAACAAACATGTGCTTTTCACTTTAGATGTGATCTCTTTATTTACGTGTATCCCACATGATGATGGGATAGAAGCTGTGCGATGTGTGCTAACTAGCAATGGGCAACATTCAACTGGACAAATTGGTACTATTTGTAGGTTTATTGAAATAATTTTACAAAACAACTTTTTTATTTTTAAGGATAAATTCTACCGACAAGTGAGAGGGGTAGCTATGGGGTCTCCAGCTGCACCCTCTTATGCCAATATTATTATGATCTGGTGGGAATCTGTCTTTCTTAAGTCTTTGACCACTAAATTTAATATTTTATTTTACCAGAGATTTGTAGACGACTTGGTTTTTATTATGGAGGGGGACAAAACAACTGTGGACAAATTTCTTTTTGAAATAAATAAGTTTAACTGTTTTTTGAAATTTACTTTGGGGGGTGTGGGTTTTACAATAAATTTTTTGGATGTATGTGTTACATGGGATTTCATGGCAGGGAAATTCAGAAGTAAGATACATCGGAAGAGTACATTTACGAACAGTTATGTTCATTATTCCAGTGCACATCCCAAACACATGATTTGTAACATCCCTAAGGGACAAGTCATCAGAGCCTGCCGGATGACCTCAGATGAAACTGATCTCGGTTTGGAGATTGAGTTTATAAAATATTTATTTCTTCAGAGAGGGTACCCATTGGAGTTATTGAATAAAATTATAAGTGAAGTAATGGGTAAACGTGAGCAATACTATCCAGCCTTATTAAATAACTTGAGCCCTGGTTCTTTAAGTATTCCAAGCAACAAAAATACAATTTTGAAAAATTCGACAATGTAGTCTGTTCTTTAGAAATGAGCACCGATGGAGAATGCATTAAAAGAATTCTCTTGAACAATTGGAAAATTATTGAAGGCAATTCAGATATTTTTCGGGTTTTGGGTAATAAACCTAATTTTGTTTATAGGAATTTATTTAACATCAAGAAAGCTCTTGAATTTGGTCATGATACATTGAACAATTCAAAAAAAGAGGTTAAGGGTATGTTTACATGTAATAATTGTAACATGTGTAGGTTCATTGCCACAGGTCCCACTGTTGTTATAGATTCCTATCAGCGGACTATTATGGTGCCAGAATATGTCAATTGTCGTACTGAGGGGGTAGTGTACGTTGCTATGTGTTGCTCCTGTTCTGGGTTTTATGTCGGCATGACCACCCGCAGTCTAAATGTTCGCATTCATGAGCATATTTATAACATCAAAATTAAAGATGTTAATAGTGCTTTATTTAGACACTCTGTTACTTGTAATAATTTTAAAAAATTTGTTTTTTCAGTAGTAGAGGTAGTTAAAACTGATTTAAGAGGTGGTGACCATAAAAATTATGTGGAGCAAAGGGAAACACTGTGGCAAGTGAAGTTAAAGGCTGACAAACCACCCGGTTTAAATGAGACCATTAACATTAAATGTTTTTTAAAAGGGGCCCCGTTAAGTATTGATAAAAAAGCGCTTGGTTCACTTTCTTTATTTAATTGATGTTTACTTATTGAATCATATTAATTTTATTGTAATTTTATATATATTTTTTATAGTTGTATAAATTTCTTATTTATGTCAATTGATTGATTAATTGGTTAATTTGATGTTTGACGGAGTATATATATTTGATGTGTTTTAGTTTGACGTTATTCTGATGAAGTCTGTTGACGAAAGCGGAAATAAAGGATTTTTCTACGCTATTTCCACTCCAGGTGTTCATTTCTTCTTCCAGACTGCTTTTTGGATTTGGTTTTTGGCTTTTTTACTGGTTGGTTTGTGTGTCTGCCGATATGGAAGGAGAGATTGACGACGAATTATTAAATGTGACTACTTATTCTATTCCAAGTAGCGACACTGGCAACGCCGGCAATGCTGGTAATGACATTAATAAGCTATTTCTGACAACCTTGGCGGACATCCAGAAATCGTTGAAGTTTTTGATGGAGAATGCCATTGTTAAAACTTCTTCAGCGGTAAATACTTCCAGTCCGTGTGGGTCCTTTAAGGAGCTTGACACGGTTTTAGAGGTGGATTCCGGTAATCGTGTCATCAATCCAGCGACCAAGTCAGGTATTTCCAGCTTACCGTCTGGGGCTGTGAACGAGGCTGGCATTAGATCTTTACTGAAACCGGTACATAATCCTTTTATAAATTTTTCATGCAAACAGCATTTTAACAACGAGGAAATCAACCGGAAACGTGACCTTCTAACGAAATTGGTAAAAAGACACCGTTCTATTATGGTTGAAAACTGGTATTTCGAACAGTGTATCGAGCTGAAAATAATGCCGAAGGGGTTAAGATTCTTCAAGTGCCCCAACGGCGTTCATGTTGGTGATTCTATGTTCGGGACACTGGTTTCCTTTTTTAACGATGCAGGTATGGCGTTTTTAAGATTACTCATTGATCACAACGTTGTTAAAATGGCTAGTTTAATGGATGAGATTGATCAGCTGGAACGAGACATTGTGAACAGTAATGTTTATCAGGGCGATGTTTTCAAGGTTGTTTTTGATGAGGTTGAAAGACACTCAACAGAAATTACAAGTAGGAAACAAACTAAGCTACAAAGGGACATTTTAGCATATGAGGAAAATTTGGCATATACTTACTTTGTCCCCAACAACAAAGAATATGGGAACAAACAATTTGGTTATCAAGGCTCCAACAGGCGTAATTACAGCTCCGTGGTGTCTATTAAAGAACCTCTGGGTAATTTTAATACCTACAGAAAAACGAATACCTGTGTTCCTGGCATTAATTGTGGGAACTCAAATGAAGTTTGTACTTCCTCACCCACACGACGTACTGTTAGTTCTTTAAAAACCTCTGAACAGGCTGACATTGTTTTAAGTGACAAAAAGTCAAGCGGGGGAGCTAGCGCTCAAGAACAAATCGGTGATGAGATTCCAACTGAAAGAATTATTTCCACCACTTCAAATGGGTCCTTTAACAAAGCTGGTAACGCTAACAGTATGAATGATTTTTTAGGGAAGAAAGGCTTACCGTTGAAGAAAACTGTCTTCACGAGGAGTCGAACCTTCCTGAATTCGAACTCCTCAGGGGACGAGAATTAACTTCTCTGAATGACTCTCTGGACATTATTAATCTAACAGATTACATCTTTACTGAACGTGAATTTAATCTTCTGCGTTTAGGTTTAAATTTTATTCCATCTAAGAAGGCAGATTTATGTAGAACAATAGTGGACATTAAGAAGTTCACTAGAAAGATGAACTTAAATTATATTTTGAGTGATATTCCACAGGTTGCAAAGAGGTTAAAAAAACCGTCAAGTTATAACCCCATCCTTAATAATACTATAAAAGTTTTTGAGGAAGCTTGTATTAGGGAGGTTGAGATGGTTTTTTTAAATAAAACCAAAACAGAATATAATTTAAGTTACAACGACAGAAAAGCCTTTCATGAGTTATGTCAGAGAAATAGGGACGTTAGATTTATGAAAAGTGACAAGGGGGGCAATATAGTTATAATGAAACAGGATGCATATTGTTCGAGAATGTTGCAACTGTTACAGAACAAAGATGAATATGAATTAATTGCGCTTTATGACATCAAAAAGAAACAACGTTTAGTGCATTCTTTTCTTTATGAAGCTTTAATGACCAATGAAATAGACCTAGACGTTTATGAGTTTTGTGTTATAAACAACCCCAGGATTGGGATCCTGTTTGGGATTCCAAAAATCCATAAGAATGCTATAGAGCCTCCTTTCAGGCCAATAGTATCAGCACCAAACTCCGTTACAGAAGGAATTTCCTTGGTCATAGATGCCACCCTTAATCCCATCGTTATTAAACAAGAAAGTTTCCTACAGGATTCTTGGCATTTTTTGACAAAATTGAATTTGTTTGCCACCACGGCAACTTTTGATCCCAACAAACATGTGCTTTTCACTTTAGATGTGATCTCTTTATTTACGTGTATCCCACATGATGATGGGATAGAAGCTGTGCGATGTGTGCTAACTAGCAATGGGCAACATTCAACTGGACAAATTGGTACTATTTGTAGGTTTATTGAAATAATTTTACAAAACAACTTTTTTATTTTTAAGGATAAATTCTACCGACAAGTGAGAGGGGTAGCTATGGGGTCTCCAGCTGCACCCTCTTATGCCAATATTATTATGATCTGGTGGGAATCTGTCTTTCTTAAGTCTTTGACCACTAAATTTAATATTTTATTTTACCAGAGATTTGTAGACGACTTGGTTTTTATTATGGAGGGGGACAAAACAACTGTGGACAAATTTCTTTTTGAAATAAATAAGTTTAACTGTTTTTTGAAATTTACTTTGGGGGGTGTGGGTTTTACAATAAATTTTTTGGATGTATGTGTTACATGGGATTTCATGGCAGGGAAATTCAGAAGTAAGATACATCGGAAGAGTACATTTACGAACAGTTATGTTCATTATTCCAGTGCACATCCCAAACACATGATTTGTAACATCCCTAAGGGACAAGTCATCAGAGCCTGCCGGATGACCTCAGATGAAACTGATCTCGGTTTGGAGATTGAGTTTATAAAATATTTATTTCTTCAGAGAGGGTACCCATTGGAGTTATTGAATAAAATTATAAGTGAAGTAATGGGTAAACGTGAGCAATACTATCCAGCCTTATTAAATAACTTGAGCCCTGGTTCTTTAAGTATTCCAAGCAACAAAAATACGAATTTTGAAAAATTCGACAATGTAGTCTGTTCTTTAGAAATGAGCACCGATGGAGAATGCATTAAAAGAATTCTCTTGAACAATTGGAAAATTATTGAAGGCAATTCAGATATTTTTCGGGTTTTGGGTAATAAACCTAATTTTGTTTATAGGAATTTATTTAACATCAAGAAAGCTCTTGAATTTGGTCATGATACATTGAACAATTCAAAAAAAGAGGTTAAGGGTATGTTTACATGTAATAATTGTAACATGTGTAGGTTCATTGCCACAGGTCTCACTGTTGTTATAGATTCCTATCAGCGGACTATTATGGTGCCAGAATATGTCAATTGTCGTACTGAGGGGGTAGTGTACGTTGCTATGTGTTGCTCCTGTTCTGGGTTTTATGTCGGCATGACCACCCGCAGTCTAAATGTTCGCATTCGTGAGCATATTTATAACATCAAAATTAAAGATGTTAATAGTGCTTTATTTAGACACTCTGTTACTTGTAATAATTTTAAAAAATTTGTTTTTTCAGTAGTAGAGGTAGTTAAAACTGATTTAAGAGGTGGTGACCATAAAAATTATGTGGAGCAAAGGGAAACACTGTGGCAAGTGAAGTTAAAGGCTGACAAACCACCCGGTTTAAATGAGACCATTAACATTAAATGTTTTTTAAAAGGGGCCCCGTTAAGTATTGATAAAAAAGCGCTTGGTTCACTTTCTTTATTTAATTGATGTTTACTTATTGAATCATATTAATTTTATTGTAATTTTATATATATTTTTTATAGTTGTATAAATTTCTTATTTATGTCAATTGATTGATTAATTGGTTAATTTGATGTTTGACGGAGTATATATATTTGATGTGTTTTAGTTTGACGTTATTCTGATGAAGTCTGTTGACGAAAGCGGAAATAAAGGATTTTTCTACGCTATTTCCACTCCAGGTGTTCATTTCTTCTTCCAGACTGCTTTTTGGATTTGGTTTTTGGCTTTTTTACTGAGTGGTGGTAACCTGTACGTGAAATTCAGACCTAAACTAAAATGTATATATGATACAGTTCAAAATTGTAAATTACTTTGTTTTGATGTGCAAGTTATGAAATAGAATGTTGAACGTCAAGGATGCCAGTTTTAATTGAGGGGTTATACTGCACATATTAGTCTTTAGAAAAATAAAAAACTTTCCCAGGGATTCATTAAGAGCGCACAGAAAAAAGGTCCTGTTTCTGAGGTGTATTATTTTGTGATTCAGAGACACACAATCGCAATGGGAAAAGATTTCATTATGGGCTAATTTGTATGTCTGTGAATCATGTTAACAACCACAAAGTACAGATCAACACTTGCTACTGTAGTTAACAGCTCTGGTGGTCACATCAAGAAACAGGAACACACACACACACACACACACACACACACATTCATTTTCCCACATACAATGCACCGACACACAGACACATCACAGATCCCATACTTGTCGCTGAATTATCTGAACGTCCATGATGCCTCCTTTTCCTGCCCACGAAAATCACAAAAGATTGCAGTGATATATTAATGCCAGACATTAGAGTTTCCCATATCATTTTCTGTGCTGCCTTGTGTCTAGTGCCCCCCCCCATCCCTGTACTGTTTAATTGCCATTAAGGTATGAAAGAATTATCTCTGGCATCTAGTGATTCATCCCAACCCCCAATGATGATCACCTTTCTAATTGTCACTCATGCATGATTTGTAAAAGGTAGCCCTTGGTGGCTAGTGGTTCCCTGCATGCACGCACGTATGCACACACACACACACACACACACACACACACACACACACACACACACACACACACACACACACACACACACACACAAAACCCTAATGTAAAATCCTCACTACCTTCTCTTTACTTCCCAAGCAGACACACACACACACACACACACACACACACACACACACACACACACACACACACACACACACACACACGCATAACCCTAATCTAAAATCCTCACTACCCTCTCTTTACCTCCCAAGCAGATACAGACATACACACACACACACACTTGCACACATGCACACACGCACAACCCTAATGTAAAATCCTCACTACCCTCTCTTTACTTCCCAAGCAGACACACACACACAGTCCCTTGCATATGCACACACACACACACACCTCCTAACCCTACCTTACCAGTAATCTCACCAGCAGTTACCTGTACTGAGATAGATGAACACAGCCTTTTGGCATGCACCTTGTGTACCTTTACGACCTTGTGTGCGTAATGTGTTTGCTGATGTGCGTCACATTTGAGAACATTTCTTTCTTTCCTCATACTGATAACATCAGTAAAGAAAAATACTTTTAACAGTTCTTGTGGTCCTTCAGCAGGGTGTTTGCCTCTCCCAGACAGTTGCTGCAGTAGCTAATACTCTATGTGGTGACAATAGTAAGATTTAAGTTTGTCATCACTTTACTAGTTTGTCCACTAATAGTTTTATGATTATGCATGGTGTGGTGATTTAAAATGAGAAAATGGAAAAAAAAAAAATAATTGGCAGTAACACGGTTTGATTCATTCCACCTTTCTTTGCCTGCTGTATTGCTCGAAGCAAATCACTTAACTAGAGTGTGTTCCTGGATTACCCCTGAAAAGGGTCATTGCATCCAATGGACTAAACCAGTCAACAAATAGTTATATTGAAATAAATATTAAGCTAAGGTCTGTTTTATTCCTGTGTGCTACATTTGAAGCAGTTTAACATTAATTTAGTTTTTTTCTGAATGTTTATTAGCCTTTTTCTATTATTTTTGTTGAATCATTTTGCATTTTTTTTTGTAAATAAGGTACAGTGCTGAACATATGAATGTAGAAGCTGTTAGTGTACTGAATGACAAGACCTTCATCTATTATTGTGTGCCTGTTGTATATGAAGGTAACTAAGGGGGTGCAGAGATTGATCCTTGGGGAATTCTTACAGATCTGGATTAGAATAATGAGTAAGCATCCTGCTATCATACTGACTGAAATCTAAGAGAGGTATCTCAAACCAGTTTAGCGTTGTACTTACTCACAGTGTTTCTAGCAAATCTATTTAGAACCAGGTTGTGTGACATTGTGTCAAATACGTTTGACAAGTCCAGGGGAAAGGGAGGCTAATAATAGGTCATGATTTCTTTACGTAGGGACATTCCTTATACAATTACAGATATGATAACTGCTGCAATAAATAAAATTGAAAAATCAAGTTGCATAATGCCTTAAAATAAAGAAAAACTAATTTAAACCCTGTCGCTCAGATTCAACACATTGTTGGTAAATGGGTATGTCCCTAATCTATGGTGATAGCCTGTAGTGGTACCAATTCACTAAGGGCAGAGGATCACATTGCCAGAAAGTTTTAGTCCTACTATCCTAGTCAGTATTTTATGTAAAACCATAAACAGAGTCACAACGTAGCTTTTCTAAAACAATACCTGGGATCTACCTCTGCTAGATGTGGGGCAGTATGTATTTGTATAGGGCAGGCTTTGGCATCTTAATCTTGTGCCACCCCCAAATGGGGTGACAGCAGCATCTGATGAAGATGTAAGAGTGCATGCTACTTATTTTAATCTTACTATGGTACTCATCACTGTTTTGCATAAGCGGAATCAAAGGAAATTTAAAAGCATTAAATGTTAAACCATACATAGTTCAATGGTAAAACACTGGACATAAAAAGTCAAGGTGACACTTACCTGTCTCCCTTGATGGGTGCTACCACTGTTGTCCCACAAGGCCACATACAGGGTTTTCTTCTTTATGGGATGTTTTTTCAGATAAAAAGAAGTTAATGGGATCTGAATAATCAAAACTGCTACAGACTGCCAACTGGTAACAAAATTCAACAAAGGATGCCAAAGTCCTCAAAGATGAGTTCCACAAATACACCCTTGATGAATTACAAATGACCTCACTTTTATTTTTTTTTTTTGGGGGTGGGCCTGTTCACAACAACACCAACCATTGAGCTCTGCCTTCTTGGTCACTCCACTGACCAATTTACTGCCCGGGGTAACAGCTCTTCGGTGAATTTATTCCCTGGTATGAAAGTCAAGAGAACCAACAGTAGGATCTCTCATTTTAATTAAAAAAATAAAAAATACTTAAATCATTATAATATTACACCAACATTAAAGTTCTACACAAATTGACAAAGCATTCTTTAAACTCTTACCAGTGTATCGGTCAGAAAAATATTCTGTAGCTGGTTTAATTGCAAAGGGTATGTCTAATCATTCATAGAAAATCACTGCACCACTTAATACCACACTAAACTTACCCAGATCAGGCAGCCTTATCAGCTGTAGCAATTCCCTGGAAAACAACACTCAGGTGTTGGGGACTGGTTCAAATGCTGTCCCATCCCACCTAAGCCCTCCCCAGCAGGCAGCTGGTGGACTCATATTGACTGCATGGTCAGGAGGAGACGTGCTGTCCCATAAGTCTGTCTCTCCAAACTAGGCAACACTGCATCACTCCATTTTTGCTTTCCTCCTCCTCCAGGGGGCAAGTTGACATCAACTGAAGCCCATCCCCTCCTTACTGACACATGCCAGTGTCCTAGGACATGGACAGGGGTTTATTCTTTGATGCCACAGGACTCCCTAATAAATAACCATATCTGGGAAGTAGAACATACCTACATGGGAGTCTAAGTCAAGTTTCTACAAGGTCTGTAGGTCATAAACTTGACAAATGAACCCATGATACAAAAGGAAGCAGGATGCAAGTTCTGGACATACTGGGACTGAAGATTCTGAAGTTGTTGAGACAATAAACAATGCACCAAATCAGGCGTGTGTATTTATTATATTATCTAAATAAGATACGCAAAAAGCTTCCAGGTTGGGAAATAATTTGTGGAAGGAAATGATAATATTTATGCAGGGAAGAAAACAAGGAAACCTTTCACTGTTACCACCCTATGAGCTTACTTAACTGTTGTTAAAGGTATAGAAAGCAGAGTGCTTTCGAAGATAAAGGATGATTTGGAAAGAAACATATAGCATAGTGCCAGGTGAGGACTAGTGAAGGTGTCCTATAATTCTGAACCATTGTCAGTTTCAATGCCTATCCTTATGAAGGACGTAGTGCCAAGTGATAGCCCCCTCATTGTTAGAACTGCAACGGGTAGCAGAATCAAAAACATAAGGAATTTGCATGATTCCTCAAAAAGGACAGTATCTGACAAAGATGTCTCGTCTGCGTGAGACACTAAACCGAGCATCCCAAGGGAGGAAGAAAAATGCAAAAACTCCACACTTAAGATAAATTAATAGTATTTGACATGACGCCTGTTCTACAAAGCATTCATTAAAGAGGTTATTCCAGCATTCATTAGACAAACGATATTCTCCCACTTCTCATTTAACATTTGCATGTTGTGAGGTTCACACTGTTATCCTCTAAACTGTAGGCTGTAGCATCATTTACATACCTATTTTTTGCAGATTTGTAATAGTTTTTAACAGTAGTAACATAAGAAGGAAGTGTTCACCAAATCAAATGCTGACTTATAATTTGAAGGTTAGTAATTTTTATGTAAAACCACCTAGTACACTTTATTTACAGGTCTACAGCATGAAGGCTAAGCGATCACTGTACAATTCCATCTTAAAATGTGATTTTACAGCCCCTATACAGAATGATGTTTCCTGTCTGAAATCATATTTTGAGATACCAATTTGCCAAGATCACTCAGTTGTTTATGAGATGGTGTATTAATAGCATATTGTAAATTTGATATAAAAATGTTGAGTATATGTTATGAGGAAATGCTTGTAAAAGTAAACATAGTCATTACTGGCATTTTTTTTGAGACAAAACTTTCAAAATACTTGTCTCAGGGGGTGTATTTATGAAGCCTGAAATGCTGTTGCATAATTTTGTCTGAAAGGGTGGTAACCGTCTAGAACTGCAAAATGAGAGGGTGCCATGAAAAAACCCATAAGAAATAGTCAAAGACAAGTTTGTCGGGAAGCACTCAACTACATAAGAGTAAGAAGAAAGTTACCTGCAGCGACAATATTCCTGCTGCAAGCCTGAATGAGGTTAAGCATGTAATGGAGGAGTGTTGTATGGTAGGGAATGTAGTGGAAGAGTTGGAGTGAGGTGCGACAGATGATTAAGGATGGTATTCTTTTCAAAAGACAAAGCAAAATGGAGATTTGTGAACCCATGAAAATGCTAACTTGAACATGTGCACATCAGCTGAATGATACTGAGAGGGTAGTAAATTCAGTGGATAGGCAGTGGGGATTTTTTTTATATATCATATCCATATGCATTGCACAAATGAAAGTATATACCTTTTATACTTTATAACAGCCCTTGTAGTCTTCGCTGAAGCATCTATGTTGAATGTAATTAGTCACCACTGGGAAACTTGTTACTCCCAGTACCATTTCTAATGTCAATAACAAGAGGTACTGAGTGAAGGTTGTAGGCAAAGGATGTGGAAGATTAAGTTATTTAATTATTGTATATTTATGCATTGGACACTTACATGTATAAGCTTTCTGCATATTCTGGAGTTCTAAAAACTGGCTTGTTGTTTTGATGTTTAACTGCAACAAGGCACAATGTTATCATTGGCATACAGTCAGTGAGCTCAAACTGGATCTGACACAAACCAGTTAGCAAATGGAGCCCTGAACTGCAAGTCAGCATGTTTAGTACGGAGCTTAAAAGAGCCAGGTGTTGAGAATAGCTGTGCATGACTGCGACTTGCTGGCAAACCAAACTCTTAATTCCACTTGCATGTCTCCTGTCAGAGAAAGCGGCTAAAATAGCTATAGAGTTGCAGTCAAATGTCTATGAAAAACTGTTTGGGGCAGTTATACACAAATCAGGTATGTCATAAAGCACATAAAAGTTATAGATCAAATTATGGCTACTAACTTGCTGCAATTTTTGTTTGAGAAATCCCGAGTCTTAAGGCATGAAGGAAATTAATATGTGAATGAACAAGAGATGGCAAAGTCATCACCAGTGAAACATCGATTCTGACCCATAGCATAAGCACAGCTGCATGCAGTGGCCAGAGATGGGTTTAAGGCAAACAGAAACTAGACTGAAGACCTGGAAGATGACTACAGTAAAAGTGCAAGAGTTCAAGGGAATACTCAGGGTTCTAGCACCTCAGGAAGAACAGGAAGTAGGCGAAGCTGAAGAATGGCAGCACTTCTAAACTGCATGTGTGTGAGGACAACAGGACAGAGATGTGGCAAGCCTAGTGTGGAAATAAGATACATAAGGAAAGCTGGTGGTGGAATGCAGACATCCAGGAAGTCATCAAGAGAAGGAAGGAGTGCAGGAAAAAGTGGGAGATAGAAAAGATAGAGCAGATTAAAAAGGAATACTGGTTGGTAAACAAAGGCTGAGAGAGGAGTTGCAATAGCTAAAAACAAGGCATCACAAGCTGTCTACCATCTTCTGGAAAATGACACAGCAGGTGACAGGTTGCAAGGCAAACACAGAAAAATAAAGAAGATTGTCATCAGACATCACTCATAAGGCATGCCAGCAACAACCAATCCACAGGAAATCAAAGGCAGAGAAGCTTACTGCCCCATATAAAGCCTATGATGAAAGAGGCAGAAGAACTCACCACAGAAGATGTAAAAAAACAGTTGTAAGGAAAATGAAGTCAGCAAAATCAGTGGACTTGGATGAGGTGTCAGCAGATATGGTCAAGATTTTGAGTGAGTTAGGGAAGAAATGGCTCCTAAGCATACTCAATGCAGTATGGAGAAAAAGGCATATCCCGGATGACTGGAGACCAAGCCTTCTAGTGCCAGTGTACAAGAGCAAAGGGGACATTCACAGCTATGCAGACTATAAAGGTATCAATATCCTCTCACACTGAATGAAAGTGCTGGAGAGGGTTATTGATAAATTAATACACAGAGTAGCTGAAAGTAAGATGGGAGCTGAGAAGTTTTAATTCAGACCAAGATGCATCACAACAGAGGTGATGTTTGCATTGAGACAGATAGAGGAGAAGAAGCTAGAGATGTGGAGAGAGTCCAACTGAGCATTCCTTGACTTGGAGAAAGCATATGATAAGTTCCCAAGAAAGCTAATTTGGGCAGTCCTGCAATGGTTCAAAGTCACAAAAACATCGGTAGAATTAGAGCAGGTTACGTACAGGGATCCAATGAGACAAACATGAACAGTGTTCAGACTTTGGAGGTATATTTATGAAGTCTGAAGTGAGGGGTTCTCATTGGGTGTGGGGATGTGTCATGGGTCAGTTCTGAGCCCACTGATATTCATGCTGGCGGTGGACTACATTAGACAACAGGATGGAAGTGGGAGATTTACAAAGCTGCTGTATGTGGATGATGTCGCATTACAAGCACACTCTGACCAAGAACTTCAGCAAAGGATAGGGGAATGGAATACAAAATTGAAGGCATATGGGATGAATCTGAGCAAAAACAAGACAACTGCCATGGCAGCAAATGGTTGAAATCGGAAACTGAAAATTGAGATAGAAGAGAAGACAAAAAAAGAGTCCAAGCAGTTAACAGCTTCAAGGACCTGGGAGGGGTGGTAGAAGAAAAGGAAATTCTGAATGTGGATGTCAAAGCTAGAATCAGGAGGGTTACAGACAAATGACAAAGAATTTCAAGGGTACGTGTGATAAAAGAATGCCAAAGAAGCTAAAAAAGTAAGATTTACAAAACAGTGGTGCAGCCGGTACTACTGCATGATACAGCAACCTATACAGTGAAGATATAGCAGTTGAAGAAGCTGGATGTGATGGGGTTGAAGTACCTGAGATGGGTGGTAGGATGCACACTGTGGGACAGACAGAGAAATGATGATGTCATTGCAAAAGCCAAAGTAGCTCCAATTGCAGAGAAGGTAAAAGAGAACAGATGATGCTGGTTCAGGCATATGTGCAGGAAAGCAGACCATGATTTGAGAGACACAGAAAGAAGGAATCAAACAAGGATTTCCAGCAAAGGGAGTGATGGACTACATGAGAGAAGACCTGTGAAAATCAAGCAGGGCAATCAAAAATATTTGGAAAATGACATTGAATCAAGAGAGTGCCAACAGCTGATGTGTCACCCCAACCCCATGTAGGAAATGGGGAAAAAGGGGTTGAATATCACCGATGATGAAGAATGTGTAATTTATGAAGCCTTCCCCAGTAGGACTTTAGCTTGGCCAGTGTCATCACAGATTTCTAAGGATACCTGTTTTTAAACAACTCGAACAGACTTGAAAAAGTTCAAATAACCCACACTCAAGATATTAACAAACTGTCTAAACACAAATTTATAAATATACAAAATGCTTTGATACGAATAACAATCCCTCAATATTTCCTGTAGCAAGCAAATTCCTAACCAAAAATTATCTAGACCCATTTGCTACATAATCTGAAACCTAAAATAAAATTAGACACTAGTCAAAAGCAAAACTTAAGCCCTAGCCTCAAATCTAACTGTGATGATGTGAAGTATTGTCAGCTATGCCAGGAGAAGTAGAGCAATGGATGTGTAGCATATGCCAGCATAGCTAGCTGGAGTTTTGCAAATAATTACATACCTCTCAACTGTACAGATTTTCGCAGAATGTCTTGATTTTTGCTTCATATTTTTGGTCTATTCCTCAAAAAAAAGTGATTTTCTGGCAAATCTCAGGGATGATATGAAGATTGAAGTCACTAACTAAAGACATACATTTGAATTTCAGACTTCATATCCTTTAGAAAATGTGTGCTAACACAAATCCTGTTATTCTAGCAACTTTCTAAGTTTATAAGAGCGATATTTAAAACTTGCCCCTATTTTTGGGCCCTTGACCCACACTATTTTAGGCTTTGTCCAGATTTCTTGTGTTAAGAGGTATGTATGTCATCTGTATAGCATACCGATTTGTACAGGTGCTTGTACTGAAAATGTAATTGTAAATCTGCTTGTATTAAAAATGTACCAACAGTGGGTCCGGCTGGACAGAAAAAATATACACCTTTATATCAGACTGTATTTTAACAGTTGAAATGAATATATTGTAACACAGGATCCTGAAAGAGAAGATGTTAATCTCAGTCCAGCTAACTTTGAAAAATATACAGAAATTAAATTACCTGGTTTAGGCCATAAAGATTGTATCTTACAGTTCTGATTGCAACCAGAGACAAATTGACTGTGAAAACCAGGACTAGAAATCCTAGTGCATTGTCCTTAGTGATGAACTAATTGCTACACTGGAAGGGTGGAAGTTTTGAAATGGTTTTATAGCTTCCACATGCTGTAACACATCTTAGCAAAGCTCTATATGTGTGCATGGTAACACATATATTCTAGATTCTGGTTCAGTATCTAGTAAAATGGGTAATGTGGGAACAAGAGTCAGATCCCCAGATGTATGAGATGTAATTCTGTAATCCAGCACTGAAACAATGTTTTAATACTAGATGAGACAGAAGTCTCAGAGCAGTCTGTTTGTGAAACCTGACAGAAGGAAGACCATTCACCCACGTCATCTTGCCTTGCTCTAGAAAGTGAACTAGGGGACAGTAATTCTTTAGATCAGTCAGGAAAATACAGTCAGATTAGTTAAGTAACTGTTTTTCTGTATCTGTGTGAACCTTTCCAACTGTATTATTTTTAATATTTTCAGGGGCTGAAACTCGGGTGTTTATTGTAAATAGAAATTTAGTATTTTCAAGTTCTTTAATTATTTATTATTAAATATATTTAAACTTTTCATTGTGGTTGGTTTTTTAGACAATATGTTTAACCTTTGAGAGTACTTATATTTTTTTGGTGACACAGTAGCTGCTCCTGAAAGCCTTGCTCCATTGGTCAGACACTACCATTTGTATTATTATTAATTGCACTCAGTATAATTGAGTACCCTTGTAAGACCCTTAGAGTACCTGGCTGGGGGCAGTGTAACTACCTTATAGTCCGGGCAAGGGGTAGCAGAGTGAGCAAATCTGTGCCAGCCTTTGCCAGGTGTGTGTGTGTATGTATGTCAGCTAAATGGAGCAGGGACACAGCGGATTGGTTTCACAGAGGATGTGGTGGAGAACTTGGCTTGCAACACTTGGCTGAGGACTCAACTCTACAGCTGTGTCAGTGGGGAGTCTTATTTGGGGCCTGGACAGAGACAGGGAAACCCAGCCCAGGACAGGAGTGTGTTCCCTGTATGCTCTTAAGGGAAATTGTGCTTGGTGCAGAGAACATATGCAAATACAGTGTGTATCTATTTTTGTTCCAAGTGAAAGCCCCTCACCAGTGTGCTCATGGTGAGGACTAGGACTCTTTGATTACTGGCCCAGAAGAGGGACATCACATACTGGTGAGCAGTGGTGTGGATATTAATTGAACGTATGTAGCCTGTAGGCAGTTGTCACTGAAGGTGCGTCTACCCTCAGCAGCCACAAGGTAAACATACAGAGTTACATTTTCACAACAGGTTTGTTTATTTTTTTGTTATTTGAGTTTAGTCAGGGACGACAGGCAAAGATGTCAGCAGAGGATTATGGCAAGCTGACGAACAACCAGTAGGCCAAGGTGTGTGAAACCAAAGCACTGGTGCATGCCAAGTTGACTAAGGAGGAAATTATTTCAGCCTTAGTCACAGCTGTAGCCCAAACCAGCAACCAGGAGGACAACTAGTCTGGTGATGGGGATTTGCAGCCCTCAGAAACAGGACAGTTCACCTTTTCCTCATAGGACTTAAAAACCTGTCTGGAGTTAGAGAGACTTGAACTGGAGGTCAAACATATAACATTAGAATCAGCAGAGAGAATAAGGTGTTTGGAGGCCGAAGAAAATGAGAAACAGTGCCAACATGAGAGGGAGATGCTGACTCCTCATCACAGTCATGGAGGTAATGGAGAAGTGAATAACTGAACCCCAGAAGTAATTGTCTGATACTGATTGTTTAAAGTGTGATAAAGTAAAACAATGTTTATTGGAATGTTTTTAAGTTAACACCTGAAGCTTACAGAACAAAGTTTTCTGAACACAGACATATGGCAGATGAAAGTGTATGTGATTGTATTGCTGAGTTAAGCACTTATTTTCATAGGCGGGTGTCAGGTCACCACTACTAAAAAGCTGGCAGACCTTTTGGTGAGGGAACAAGCCCTTAGCACTTTGCCTCAGGACATGAGAGTCTGGTTGGCTAACCGAGAGTGTAACTCTGCAGATGAGCTGGGGAAAAAAGGGAATCTTTACTTAGCAAACAGGGCATCACTGCACAAGAAGGAGATGCACACTGCTGCACATGGATATAAGGGAACCCATGGTGGGTAGCCTAAACTACCCAACAGAGTCCACCAGTAACAGGGGAAGCCACTAGTTCAGGTACATGGTCAGGATAAAGGGTTAGATGTTTTAGCTGTAACCAATGGGACCATGTAGCATATAGATGTCCACAAAAGCAAGGTGGGGAGAGCCAACAGGTGGGAATAACAGTACGCCAGTGGTAATTGTCTGGAGACAGCAGGGGTACCAAACTATCACCAGAGTTTGTATCCTATCTTAGTGAATGGAAGAAAGACCACTGCTAAGACAGTGAGAGAACCTCCAACATAACCATTGTGAAGCCTGCAGTGGTTAAACAGGAGCAGTACTTTCTAGGGTAGTCCACTCCAGTCAGAGTTTTGGAGGGACCCATTCCAAATGCCTTTAGCCAGGGTTCACCTTGATGGAGAGGGTGGAAAAGGAAGCAAGCAAGTAGGTGTGTTTGAGGATATCCCTGAAGATTTCCTGATAGGGAATGATTTTGATAATGCAGTACCTTGTGTGTATGCAGTTACATGCAATCAGGCTTGGAGACAGGCATCTGGGTCTGGTAGCCTGGGAAGAACCAGACAGACCCCACACCTGAAGCCAGGGCTAGTGATGTGGCTATTCCAGGGAGGCAGCTACCCTGTAGCTGTGAGCCTGAAGGTGAGCCACCTCTGCTGGTTGGTACTGATGTTCCCCTGGACAGAGTGATTGCAAGGGCAGAGGTGAGTGGTAGTACCCAGGCACTGCTGTCAGAGGATACCAGACTTCCTATGGAAGGGGAGCTTGGAAGGGTCACAAAGGTAGAAATGAGACAGGATCCGCTCTAGGACCCTACATTATGAGGCTTGAGGGAGGTAGCTAGGGAGGTATCTGATTTTCAAGGAAGAGGGGAGTCTGTATACTGGAACAAAGGGTTACTGTATAGAGAGTCGATGCCTGAGGGCTAGAGGGTGAGATAATACAGCAGTTGGCAATGCCTAGAGCCTACCATCTGGCACTTCTAGCCATAGCCCATGATATTCCTTTTGCAGGTCATGTGGGCTAAAGCATACAAAGAGATGTATTATGTAAAACTTTTATTGGCCTGGGATTGCAACAGATGTAAACAGGGTACTGCAGGACCTGTGAAAAATGCCAACAAGTAGGCAAGGCAGGAGACAAGGTCAAAGCCCCTTCAATGCCTTTGCTTGTGATTGAGGAGCCATTTCACAGGGTAGGTATGGATATTGCAGCACCTCTAAGTACCCCAAGTTCCAAAGGGAAGAAGTATATCCTACTGGTAGCAGATTATGCTACTAGACACCCTGAGGCGGTGCCTTTGACCTCCATCAAGGCAGGGAAGGTCGCAAATGCTTTGTTAGAGACTTTCAACAGGGTAGGTTTCCTGAGAGAAATACTGACTGCCAGAGGTGCCAATTTCATGTCAGACCTGCTGGTTTGTCTATGGGAGAGCTGGGGAGGGGGGGGGGGGGTGAAGCACCTAAAGACTACCCCAGACTAATGGTCTTGTGGAGAGGTTAAACTCTAAACTAAAGACTATGCTACAGGCATTTGCAGACCAGTTTAAGCGAGAGTGGGACAAATATTTGCCCAATCTGCTGTTTGCATACAGAGAGGAATGCCAGGAATCCACAGGTTTTTCACCCTTTGAGTTGCTGTATGGCATACAGTGAGGGGGGTCTTTAGATCTGATTTATGATGAGTGGGAGGGTGAGTGTGAATCCAACAAGGAGTCTGTTGTCGCATATGTTGTACACTTCAACACAATTCTTAGAGAGCTCATGTGCTTGGCCCAGGAGAACCTGTCAGGAGTCAAACATCAGAAAAGGGCTGGTATGACAAGAATGCTTGAACCAGAGAATATTCTGTGAGACAGCAAGTAATGGTGCTCATTCCTGTCAGACACAATAAGCTTCAGGTAGCTTGGGAGGGACCCTTCAAAGTGGTAAGCTATCTATTTATGTTCCAAGTGAACGTCCCTCACTGTTGTTTGTGGTGAGGATTGGGACTCCTTGATTACTGGCCCAGAGGAGGGACATCACACTAACTATAAAGCAATTTACCTGTACAAGTATTATAGCAATTATAGTCAATCAAAACACATTTCATGTTATGTAACATTTAAACAACCTGAATTCTTATGCATGCAATATTTGTACAGATCAAATTTTTCTAAAAGGGTGAAACTGAACTTTTTAACCAAACTGTCCAGAAACAAGTAGCTTTTGCCACTGTGTTGCTTTTCACAGAAGTATGTTCAAAGCTCTGAAGGGTTTATTAGTTGGTGGGAGGGGATCCATATCAGTGTCGAATGTGAACCAGGTGCAAGGTTTGATTCCCTCAGCCTCAACTGCCTAACTGTGACTCTGAGGAAGTCACTTAACCAGACACTGCTCCTCGACTGATTGTGAAAAAGGTATATGGAGATCACTGCTCTACTCCGGAAAACAAATGCAAATAAATAAATACATGCATGCATAAATAAATTGATGGACCATATTTTACCTATTACATGGGTACCACAGCAACGGCATGACATTTCCTCCACCCCATGTTTGTTTCTTCATTATCATCCCATGTGATAGCCTCACCTTTCCTCCACCTCTTCCCATGGCTTATGATGATGTACAGTTTAGTTAGCATGTACAGACAACTGTAGCAGAAGGTGTAGCCAACTGCCACATTACCCTTAATTTAAATAGCATCATAATCCCTGGTATTATCTATACTCAGACTAACTCAGTTTCCGAACTTTTTTTCTTAGGTCTTCAAAAATGGGTACAATGGTTCCTTGTAATACATAATTTGACTCTGAAATATTTTTGGAGTTTATACTCCTCGGTCAGACCATGAAATTCGTCATTTTGGATCAGTGTTCAACCCCATTTATTAAAATACAATAAAAACATTTGAGTTCTTTGGTATTTTACTTTATTAAATGCAATATATATATATATATATATATATATATATATATATATATATATATATATATATATATACACACACACAAAAAATTTAATGTTTTCCTGCAGAATGCATGTCACATATAACAGTTAACACCTAAAGTAATTGCTAGAAAAGATAGCAGTCAGACATTTAATGTATTTTCCATTTTAACAATTTATGTCTAACTGGTCCACTGTCATCATTTATTTTCCATTTTAAGAGTTTATGGCTGGTGTCTGGTTCCTTCTCATGCTTTATGTATTGTAACTCAGATGTAAGCCATGAGTGGTTGTCAGAACACCGCAATGACATTTTTTATGTTGGTTTCTTTCTTTCTTAATATACCTGTGCAATATATATTTTTTATTTTGTAGAATATTTCATAAGTTTATTTTTGAAATACCTTTACTGAATAATCACTTATGACATAGGCAAACTGAGATTAATATACAAATTATCAAACTGTATTAAAAAGTTCACATTAAAAATATTATACTTCACATATATTGCCACACATCACATAACCTAACCAACATTACATAAATTATTCAAATCCTGACCTTTTTTCTTAAAGAAACATGTTTACTAAACCATCACTTATGAGACAGACAAGCATACATTTATATAAATGAAAACAAACCACACCAACACAATTCAAGCTGCAAGCATTTTACATTACAAACCATACTGACACACTCCCAATTGCAAACATTATTCATCACTTATAATCTACCCAATCATTTTCAGTCACACATTACATAGCTCATTTAAGTCCTGCCTTCTTTTAAACCTCATTCCTCTCCTCTATGTATTGTTCCCACAATTCCCATTTCTTCCTATGTAGTTTGCTCCTACCCTTTTCTAAAGATCGTACTTCCAGTTGTTTTATCTTTGTTACTACATTCACCACTTCTAATATATTCGGTTTAGATTTTGATTTCCATTTTCTAGTAATTGCCTTTTTGTTAGCCACCATAATTAGACAAAGCAAGGCCTTACCATATCTAGGCAATTCTGATTCTGTATCATAGCTTAGAAAAATCATCTCCCTCATCACACCAATCTGCCCACCCATCATCCCTGACAGTGCATCCTGCAGGGAATCCTTAAAGTTCGCCAACTCACTGCATTCCCAGAAAATATGTTCCCAATTTTCTCTTTCTTCCCTGTCACACCTCCAACATTTGCTGTCTACCTGAGGAAAAATTCTCTGGAGTCTACTTGGGGTATAAAAATATTTATGTAAACATTTCCAGGCAAAAATCCTAAATCTTCTAGATTTTGTTGCATATTTGGGAGACATACATATATCCTCCTTTTGTTTCTTTGTGAATTGCTTATCCAATCTCTCTTCCCAGTCCTTTCTAACCTCCTCTGATTTATTCTTATAATTATCATGCAATATTTAATATGCTCTACTAATTATTCCTTTTTTAATGGCAGCGTCTGTACTAGATTCTAAAACAGTGCTGGTCTTTTATTTCTTAATTATTTAGTGAAGGTCTAATTTTCAAAATGGCTGAAACCACATTTGATTAAATGGTCTTTCTTCCTGAATGCCGTAAAATGCTTACACACCCCTCCCCATGGCATAACTGCATACATTCTAATTATATAATTAACTTTGGGCCACCACACAATGAGGGTTAAGGGGAAAACTACCTATACATTGATCTTTTTCAAAAAGATTATCATTCAGTGTACTGGATGAAAACAATGTTTGAAACATATAGTTTTTCAAAAGCTTGTCTATTTTAATTTTTTATCTACTAAGCACATGTTAGCAGGAGAGAGTAGACAGACTGGCAAACAGCATGTGTGTGTGTGTGTGTACGTGTATATGCACATACATGTATCTTAAGCATGGTGGAGAAGATGTATTCAAAAATGTCCATTTAAGATACATTGCTTATATGCCTGTCATTATCTCAATAACTGTGTGTCTTAACATTTGTCACTTTGACAGTATGCATTATTTCATTTTCTCTCTTTTGTTCTGACTCAGTGTACCTCAGTCTTTAAATCATGGTACATTTAAAACCATGTGACTGTTTGAATTAAATCACTTCTCCAAATTTTGGCTCATTTTTCTGATAGAGGCTTTAGTTAGTGAAGAAAAGTTAAACCTACCTTGTGATAAGCAATTATTTCTATTGTTCAAGGATTGCAGTATACTGTGATCAAGATACGGCTCTTATGATGTCTGACTTTTAATGCAATTTCAACATTTTGCATGTTCAGAATTCTGCTCAGCAACATACAAGATGGATATGATGCAGCATAACCTTTTAGATGTCACATCATCTATTATCCAATATTTAAAGTTGCAGTTCACAAACCATAATATTGCAAACCCATTTAACTAATCTAGGCACATCAAGTTTTTGTGAAATATAATGTGAATTCTACTACATTAAAATAAGTGTCATTTCCCAATATTCTAGTAAGATTTGCATCATTCTCTGTAAGTATCCCACTCATCATGGGCCAAGAAAATGAAGAAAAAACAATAAACAAGAGCTCATAAGTACTATCTACCAGGTTAAGAAAACAAAACAAAATAAAAAAAAATAAGTCAGCTGTTTACAGGAATATGTCAAGAGAACATTGCCTAATATATGTACGTATAAGACCTGAACAGCAAAAAAAAAAAAAAAAAAAACCTTTTTGAATGCCATCATTTTCCCCTCAGTATATTTCTCTCTCTTAGTTCCTAGCCAAGCACTACAATTGCACTTTCAGCATCATGTCTCTCTCTATGTCTAATTAGCTGAGGAGTATAGAAAGTAGATGTCCATAATTCCCAAGACCTTTCTTCAGGTTAAGTCTTTTAGAGGAGCAGGAATGCTAACTAAGAAAATATCTTAGATACTCAAACTGTCAGAAGGCTTCAGAGTTAAAGCTATTATTGCTCCATGAAGGGTTGGGTGTCACAGCCCCATCCTCTTTTTCCTTCAACCTCCTCTGGCTTACTCTTCACTTGACCGGTCTCAGTTATTTTACGTATCTCAGTCTAAAGGCATATTGCATTCTTGGTCACTGGAAGCCATACTGATCAAACCAGAGCTACCACTCATGAACATTCATTAACACAAGCTTGATCACTGGCAGCTGAGAACTCAATGCACTGGCTGGGGATTATACTTTCATTGGCCCTTGGGGTAACATCCATTATAGAAATATGGCTATTTTAGGTTGCAATGACTTCTGCTACATATATATGTCCCCTCTGGTAGTCTTGCATAATGACTGCTTGATTATTTGTAGACCATGTGGGATTCTTGAATCTTGCTGATTTGCTCTGCTCAGACACTGATTAATATGAGCACTCCTGGACCTGCAGCAGTAGACCTTTATATTCCTTGCATTTGAAATATGCCCTCTTATGTCACATTTTCAGTATAAGTCATTCAATGTCAGGATTATTACTGATAATAGTCACTCATGTTGCTCTTTCACTGTGTGATTTATATTTTTTCCTCAGTTATTTTTAACAAAACATTAATATATGAACATATAAATTTTATAAAGCAAATATGCATATCTAAAAGAACAATAACAAAATAAAATAAGTATTTACAATGGTATCTACTTTAAAACAAAGCTTTTTAAACAGAAAAAGAAATGTAATAAACGTAGTTGTTAATTATTGAAGTCTGTTTATGCAGCACTTCTTTGAATTTCAACCATATATTATATGAAGAGGCAATTCTAGATGTTCTTGTCTTGATAGTAATAAGTTCAAAATGACAAACTTCAGTTGTCAAGTGTACACATTCTTTCGTAGTAGGACTAGTCTGATTCTTCCAGTTCTTGGTGATGAATCTTTTTTGCTAATGTTAAGATATTCCATAAAAAGGGTATTTTATTTTCATGATACAAGTGGGACTAGGTGTATTAAATAAAATAAGAGATTTGGACAGCATACATTTATCATTAAAACAGACAGTATGAGAGAATTCATATTATCCCAATATGTTTTAAGTTTTATACAACTGTAAAATGTATGCTGCCAGTCAGCTTTAACATTTACTTTAGATCTCCAGCATCCTATGTATTTATTATACATCAGTTCAACTTTATGTGATGTGATAAAGGTTCTATACAAGGACTTCCAAGAGAATATCCTCCACCTTTGTGATGAAGTAGCTTGTTTTGAAGATTGGAGTATTAGTTTTTTTATCATCTTCATTTGGGGAGTTATTATTATTAACACATTTAAAATAATCCCAATAGCTTTCTCTGTGACATACTGTTGCTTTTTTAAATACTTTATATATTTTAGATAGAAGTTTCTTTTCAATTATATTCTGGTGCATTAGAATAATGAGTAAATCAATAAATGTGGGAAAATAATTTCTAACTATTGATTGCATTAGATTAATCTTATGTTCAAAAAGTTGTCTACAATTTTGAATTTCTAACCACATCTTTGCTTAACTCAAACTTATTAATGATATGGTCAACAGTTTGTAACTTCCCATTGTCTAGTAATTGATACATGTATAACAGATTTTTGTCTTTAAATGTAGTCATTGTGTTAAATTAAATATTAATACCATTCTGAGTATTGGAAACTGAAAATAAAAAGAATATCCATGCTTTATATTCAGGGTTCCTGAAAATGAACATTTTAAAGGAGGTTATTATTGTATTAGTATAATAGGAGTCAAATGGTTTGCTTTTGTTTTCTATAAAATAGTATTTTACTAACCAATGAAATTTATTAGTAGATATTTTAGCATGATATGATTTTGTTAAATTATTGGATTCACATCAAATATCTCCCTGAATATCTTTCCATTTGGCATTATAATTGTTATTTAACCAATAAATTATTGTCTTAACAATTGAGACTAAGGAATATAATTCTAAATCTGGAAGACCAATACCACCCAATATGCAATATCTAATGTGATGGTTTAAAGCCAATCTAGGCTTGTTAGGAAACCATAAAAATCTCAGAAACAAAGAATTATACTCTTTTATATTTTTTGGTAGTGGGAGGGATAAAAATTGTATTATGTATAGAATTTTAGAAAGGATAATCATTTTAATTAAGGAGAGTTATGACAGTCTCTCTTCCATATTGAAATATATTATTCCAATTATTAAGAGTGTGTTTTATAGAATTTAAGTTATTATTATAATTAATGGTTATTTCTTTAATATTAGACAAGATTATCCCTAAGTGATTTTACCATTTTTCACAATGTATTTAAATGTAATTTCATATCTATTTTATTAATATTATAATTAACAGTTAGTATTTTAGTCTTATTCTCATTAAAACTGAGTCCCAATTTCTTCTGGAATATTTCTATTGCTTGGAATACTGCACTAAGAGAGAATTTCAGTCAGTCAAAGTTAATAGGATTTCAACTGCAAATAATTGTGTTTTGGGGATTAAATCATTATTTATTAGTATGCCTTTGATATTTTTATTTCATATTATATAATTTTCAAAAGGTTCCAGAATTAGAGCAAAAAGCAATGGGGACAAGGGATAACCCTGCTTAGTACCTTTAGTGATCATGATTAATTGTAAAGTATATGATCCTCTCAATATATGCAAAGGGGTTTTCATAGAGAAGTTTGATTAATTATAAGAAATTGTTTGAAAAATTGCATTCATCTAGTATTAATAGTAAGTGCTCCCGATTAACTGAATCAAATGCACTATTGATTTCCAGACTAACCAAGGTTGTTTCTTTTTTTCTAATTATTAGTATAATCAGTTATTGATAGTATTCTCTGGATATTATCATAGATGTTCTTGATACTGCGGTGGTGGTGGTGCTGCGGTAGCATTGTCGCCTCATAGCAAGACATTGTCCCATTCGATTCTCAGCTAGAGCGTCTTCTGTGTGGAGGCATACGTGAATGGGGCGTGCCTTCATTGAAGGTTGTGCATCAGGGCTGGTAACCCGGTACGTAAAAATCCACTACCAATCATTAGCAGACCGGAGTTCCGCTGTGGCAACCCCTAACTGGGAAAAGCCAAAAGACACAAACAAACAAAGTTCATTATAAACCCAGTCTGATCACTGTTTATCAACATTGGAAGAAATTGTTTTATTCTAGAGGCATAGGTTACCATGACTATTTTATAATCTACATTTAATAATTAAATTGGTCTATATGAAGAACATTGTGTTGAGTCCTTGTCAGGTTTTAAAATTGGGGATATTAGGGTGTATTTTCAAGATGGTGGTACCTTTGTAAGTCTTTTAACTATTGAAAATACCTCTAGTAAAATCCTCAAAGCATCCTTAGTCATCATTTGTATAGTTCAGGTATTATACTGTCATTTCCAGGTGTCTTATTGGGTTTTAATTAATTAAATTGAATTTTGAGTTCAGACATCGATATAGGCTTTTTTATTGGATCCGCTGACAGTCTATTTTCAGTATATTTTTATAAATGTTTTAATTAGATCTTGTGTATCCATTGTTGGTTTGTGTTGATTAAACTTATTAAATAATCGTATTGATTAATCTTATTAAAATGAGACCTGAAAACATCCAAAATATCTTCTGTTTCAGTAACCTTCTTTTTACTAAGTATATAATAATACTATTTGATGTGGTTAGATTTAACAATCATTTTTGTTCTAGTAGCCAATCTATGCATGGATTTATAATTTATGAGATAATTAGTTATTTTAAACTTTTCTAAATTTATCATAGTTTTTTATATACAACTTCAAAATGTTTACTGTTTAAGCTATTTATTTCTTCTATTTCCTTTTTGACTATCTAATTTTAACATCAATTTTCTCCTGTAAATCTATAAATTCTTTGTCCCATTGTTCTTTTTTTGTGCATACCAACTTGTAATTTTGCTGAAAAAGTATGGTTTTAAAGAGTCCCAGAGGTGTTACCTGTATGATAAATTCCAATAAAAGTTTGAATATTTTTCACATTGGTTATATGCAGGAATCCTTTTAAATGGGATGTTATTACTAAAATTCAATATAACTTCAAATGTTATCGCTTTATGATCTGACAGTGGGCAAGAGATTACGTTAACTTTATCTATTCTACTAGTGATCTCATTTGAAACATATACTCAGTCTATTTGTGATTGTGTCCCATGCCTATGTGAGAAATGTGTAAAGAAGAGCAAGTCTGATACCGAAAACTCATTTATCTCTCTCATATTATACAGGTCAGTGAACTCCATAATTTTTAATGTAATGTCATCATAGACCATTGAGCTAACTTGAATCTGTCACTGGCATGTCAGAACTATGAAATATTCAAAATTTTCTCTTGTGTACAAAGTACTGTACTGTACTGTAAGTAATGCGGTACAATTCTGGTTGACATACACACCTCCATACCTTGCCCCTCACAGCCTGACTAATCAAAGATCAAGTCCAAATTACATACCACAAATGAAGTCTATATTAGCCCTCCTATTATACATAACATTTCTCATCAGTACAAAGCTCTTATAAGTGCCTCATAAAAGTTTCAGTAGTATCACAAATTTTAATCATATTACAGGTTTGTACCAATGGTCAACTGCTGTGTCATAAAACCATTTTGCACTACTATTACACTTAAAAGTCTGATAACTCACTTGTAATTCCCATGCTATCATATGACATTGTAAATAGTTTTTTCCATAAATGTACATAATTTATTGTATATTGCTGCTTATATAGGTCTATACTTTAGATATAAGGTTTATTTCTGTGCCTGTTAAGTTGTAACTATATGTAATATGGCTGTCAACATTCTTTTGTATCTGCTTAGTTAGCCTGGGGTATGGCAGAAAAGGATTCTCAGACCAGTTTACTGACCTGTGTAACTTGCTAACTCAGTAGACTAATTCACATGCAGACTTAATATACTGTGGTTAACATGTCTGTATGTGGCCACCTAGGTTGTTCCCCTTCATGTCATTTTCTTGATATTCATATTGTGTAGGACTGATGTTTCAGATCTGACACAATGGGGTGAAAAATATGGTCTAACTATACTAAGGAGCCATTGTTGCAGCTCTGGACTTTCTGTGGTCTAAAACAATTCATATGTTGGTAGGAACACCAACAATTCATCATTAAATATCAAACGTATTAGTGCTCTGATTCTGCCTCTCTTTTATATATATATATATATATATATATATATATATATATATATATATATACACACACACACATACATACACACACACACTTAACTTGGGTTTAGCTCTTGAAGGCAGAGGTTCACCTTTTAACTCCTTCATACCTGTGCTAACATCCATTATACAGAAGGCTATTTTTTTAGGGGCAGGTTAAGCTGAAAAGTGCAGAATTGCTCAGTACTTGGCACAGTGGCATTGTTCTGTAAATATGAAGCAGTCCCCAGGCATAGTATTACTCTATTAAATTTTTTCAATAATGCTGTCATTGCATAGAGTGCATTAAACTTGAGTTCAGCAGATTTTTTACCTAGTCAAATTTCTATAACCTCTGTTCATTCCTATGTGAACTGCTAAAAGCTAACTAATTGCCTGGCAGAGAGCTTTATCATTAGACAGATTTTTAGAATTTAGGGAGCTGTATAAATGGCCAATACATACATCTGCCTTCAGTCTATTTGTTTTTCAAGCTGAAGGGAATACTATGTTAAGATCTCAGTTGGCACATTGTTTACATTAGATATCTCCCTTTCTAAATGCTTAAGAAATCTAGAAATATAGACTTTCCTGCAATAGGAAGGAAGCAGAGCCCACCAAAACAAGTTATCTTTCATCACTGCTACTGAACCAGAAACTGTGTTGTATTGTAAATACTCAGCACTGAAAAGTGTTTCCCTCTAGCAGAGGCTTTTTTGAATAACTTTGTGACAACAGCTGGCAAAGACGCTTGGTATTTGGGGCATTTTATGAAAACTAACACAAATGGAATGAAAGAAGAATTGCATTATATGTATTGTGAGGAATCCTGTTAGACTGTTGTATTTAATTCTTTTGTTTGCTATGTTTTGTTTTGTTTGAAATAAACTAAATCATGCCAGTACTTTGCTTCTAAGACTTGAATTTCAGAGTGTAGCTAAACAAGATTTTCTCCAATATGGTGGATCATCTTTTATCTAAACTATCAAGTGTTTCTTTTGTACACTTTAATATTTCTTAGGAAATGAATGAACCTGTTTTCAGTTTGCCATCCATTCCTTACTGTAATATTACTAGATTACCATTTTTTTAATGCAACATAGGCAAGTTATTCTTCAAGGGCAACAGGTCCTGAATTTGTAGATGAAACACTGAAATATAAAGTTGTTTGCTAGCAGCAACCTTTTCATTATTTACAGATCTCTTTAATGTGGAATTGTTCAGATGACTTTTACTTCTGCAGAGATTGTGTTTATTGACTGATATTGGTGGATTGTAATGACAGAAGTTTGAGTGGCCTTTTATGGTTGAAATGTTCTGAATTGGGTAGTTTTGTCCTTATTGGCTCACTTCCAGCTACAATAAGATCTCTAAGTTTGCTACCAGATCCAAATCTCCTCCCACCACTGCGAAGCCCTCCACTCCCTTGAACTGGTTGGAACTCCCTAACTATCTCTCCTACATTCAGCTCTCTGTTGCCCATAAGCTCATCTTCAGACCTTTAAATTGTCCCACACTTTCCTCCACCCTCAAAATGCATCAGCCCAACAGACTTCTTAGGTCCAACAAACAACCAATACCTCCTGGACGTGTACAAGCCTATACCTACCCGTGGGACACTTCTATTATCTTTCTCCTTAGCATGACTAGGGAATTCCCTTCCCCCACAAATTCGAACCACCTACATCCATTCCACCTTTATAAACCTGCTCCAATCATACCTTTGAATGCTCCTGTTCTCATCCCACCTGACTTCATCCACTACACTCCTACTCTCCTTCATCCTATTTGCCATCCTAACACTCATCTCCTCTGTACATATTCACTTCTTCCTCTATTGCCTCTTATTCACCTCATATACTTGGAACTTGCAAGGTCTATTCTCTTCGATGCCTGCTCTCAATTATTACCTAATTATGCTTTATTAAAGCAGACTCCTACATACTTTTACTGTTTCATGTACTGTTATTTTTTATGTCCTCAGAATACTCTGTATTGACACATCCCATGAATATTCTCTTAACATTTTGTGTTTGTCTTTTCATACTCAAACTATGTATAAGTGACAAGCTATTTTTGATTTTTATATGTGAAATGTGTATATAAGTGACAAACCATTTTCATTTTTATTTGTGAACTATGTATAAATTACAAACTGATGATTTGTACTGTAAAACTGTACTAGGAGCTTTTATCCCCAGGCTTCCATTGAAAATGGGCTCATTTTTGGCCCAGTGGACTTTCCCGTTAAACAAACAGCAAATAAAATAATAAATAAATGTTTTGTTACTGGAAAAATGTTCAAAACTATACATTTAAAACACTCTCTAACAAGTGGTGCTGTATTATGCAAGTAATATAATTTGATTATTATATATTATAATTTACTACTATCAGGAAGGTTCATAGGTGTGTACTGGGAGCCTTTATAAGCCTAGCCCATAGGATTACTCTTGCATTGTGCTACCTGACCTTAGTTCCTAGTGCCTCTGTCTGGTAGAGCCACTGGAGTGATCCCCGAGGTGAATTTTCTATTTCCTGTCCACTCATCAAGATTTCTCTTGAAAAGGATCAGTAAGGTGCTCTGTTTGACATGTATGGGAAGTCTATTCCATAGCATGGGCAGTCTCTGGGTTATGAACCTGTCCTTCCAGCATGTTCTGTTGATTGCTGTAATGAGGCTGAGGTCTCTGGAGCGTGTGGTGCGGAAGGATTGGGATTTCTTTAGATGCAGCATTTCTAACAGAGCTGGGTCAGACATGGCTTTGTAAGTCAAGCAGAGATCACCTCTAAATAGGTGATATGAGATGGAGAATAGTTGGAGTTTTTTTAGTCTGTCCATATAGGATAAGATGTTAAGGCCCATGATCCTCTTCGTGAGGTACTTTTGCCGCCTCTCCAGTTGTTGCAGGTGTCTAGTGAAGTACATGCCAAATGGGGCATTGTACTCGATGATTGGCCTAATGAGGGAAGAGTAGAGGGAGACAATGACCTCTTTCTTCCTGGATGCAAAACCCTTAATAATGAGATGTGCCACATAGAAGGCCTTTCTGACCACAGTGGCAATGTGGTGGTCAAAAGAGAGGGTGCTGTCAACCTGTGTTCCTAGATCTCTTATAACACCTTCTGTGTTCAGTGGACTACCATCGATGTGGTAATTCAAGGGAACCGGGTTTTTCCCAAGGGAGATGATGACATTTTTTGGCATTGAGCTTAAGGCCATGGTTCTGACACCAGTCATTGGTCTCATTGAGGCCTTTCTGTAGGATGTCAACATCACTTGGGGAGTTAATAGCAGCTCCCAATTTGCAATCATCTGCAAACTTTGTCAGCCAGAGTCCCTTTGTATTGGCCTGGACTTCAGAGAAGTAGATACCAACCAGGAGAGGACCCAGGACTGAACACTGTGGGACTCCACTTGTGACTGGTCGACAGTCTGACTTGGAGTCAGCTACTTTCACACTGTGGATTCTATCTGTGAGCCAGTTTGCAACCCACCTAGTGATATAGGTTTGATGTCTAGCTTAGTGAGTTTTACTATGATTCCTGAGTGGGGAATGGTATCAAAGGCCTTGGCCAGATCAAGGTAGGCTGTATGAACCACCTTGCCTTCATCCACACCTCTGGTGACTAACTCAAAGAAGTCAACCAACTTGAGAAGGCAGGATCTACCCTTCACAAAACCAAACTGTGTAGGAACCAGAGTTTGGAGATTCCCTGTATCCTTGTTTATTAGGTCCATGATGATGCGTTCCATAGCTTTGCATATCAGACTCGTCAGGCTAATGGGGCGATAGTTCCTGGGGTCTGTAGTTACTCCTCCCTTGTGAAGAGGGATGACTGTAGCAGTGCGCCATTCAGTAGGGACAAAGCCTGAGGTATGGCAGTGATTGAACAGGGCACACAGGAGAGGTCCCAGTTCACTCTGTAGTTCATGTAGAACACAGTCGGGGATATTGTCAGGTCTCATTCTTGGCCATGAACAGTGCTGTTTTAACCTGTGCAGCAGTAATACTGGGTGCCTGGCAATCTACTGATATTGTGATTGGTCCATTTGGGGGGGACAAAGTTGGCACTGAATCTGTCGGTCAGTATCTGTTGGCTTGGTATAGGAGGTACCATTGTGCAGTAGCTCAGAGAAAATCTGGGTATTGCCGTAGAGATTCTTTACATAACTATAGAAGGCCTTGTGGTTGTCTTTACTATCTGCTGCAATTATGTTTTCATAGCTAGCTTTAGAGGATTTGATGAGGGATCTCAACCTTTTGTTGAGGCTGATAAGGGAGTTTTTCCAGTCTTCGGACTTCACCTTATTCCGCATCAGTTTCCATCTTCTGTTGTAGAGTTTGTTTATGGCAGGGGACCACCACATTGGCTTCTGTTTTTTTTGAGGAGAGTGTCTCGGTTCTACTGGGTATGGCAAGATCCATGCATTTGTGTACATGTTCGTACAGTGCATTGGTGTATGATTCAGTGGTCATGCAACTATTCTCCATTTGCATGGGTACTGTGAAGTTAGCCACCAATGTTTTTAGGAGCCCAAAGTTAGCTTTGGAGTAGTTTTTCATGGTGGTTACTTTTGTGGGGGGGGGGGGTGGATTTCCAAGATGATTAGATTGTGGTCAGATCTAACCAGGGAACAGCTGACTATTGGTGTAGAGCAATGGTCGACCATGTTAGTAATGACCAGGCAAGGATGTTGCTACCTCTAGTGGGGGTAAGAACGAGCTGGTCCAGGGCATTGTAATTAATGAATTCCAGAAAGCGTTGGGCAAGTGTATTGGTACACGAGTAGTTTTCCCAGTTAATGGAGGGGTAGTTGAAGTTGTCCAGTATGAGAGTGTTAGGTTGGACCCTAATATTCTCCAGAGTGCTTAGGAATGTGGAGTGTGAGTCTTGGGACATGGTTGGGGTCCTATAACAGGCTACGACCTGAATCGCTGTCTTATCCAATGTTAGCCGCACCTGAAGTGTCTCAGATGCATTATGTTGGGCTACCAGTCTGGAGGTGTGTGCATCCTTTATGAATAAGGAAACACCACCTCCTTTGGAGCTTTGGTTCAAGTTCTGGGGCCGAAAGGTGTGGAATGAGTTATAGCCTGGTAGTGCAGGGATGCTTTCTGCTGTCTTGAAACAGGTCTCCGTTACAGCACAAATGTTGATGTTCTCCATTTTAAGGAGTGCTTCAAGTGAGAGCATTTTGAAATTTAGACTTCTAGCACTGAGCCAGCATGACCCTCGGATTGCATTTGTTTGCAGCTGTTATGGTGGTAATTTATTCTTTGGAACACCGCTTAAAAAAGGCACCATAGGGGTGGCAAGAGCCTTGGTCAGTATCCGGAAGCCCAGTGGTGACAGATGCAGGCCATCTCTGGCAAAGCATTGAGATCTGTCAATCATGTCATCCCAGGCAGACAGATACTGGATCCCCTTAGAATGACACCAGAAACTAAGCCAATTGTTGAAATCAATCATTTTCTGCTTGCACTGTGGTATCATTCTGGGTGATGGTAGGATGCTGCTCAGGGCTAGGGTCATACACACCTGGGCTACATAATCTGAGGGCTCCTCCATGTCTCTTTTCATGCAGTCCAGGGAGGTATATCTTAGGTCATTCACTCCCATATGTACAATGAGTCATATTTGTACCTTTTGTTGAGGGACCTGAGTGCATGCATTATGTGGCGGATCCTGGCGCCTGACAGGCAGCTATTTTCTCCTTATTCAATCTAGTGAGTAGGAAATCAGTGTGCCTCACTATCGAGTCCCCTATGACTAGTGTGTTGGGCGATGAATCAAAAAACTTTTGCATGGTCCTAAAAATGTGTGCAAGGGGACTATGATTTGAAAACAGCTCAAAGGTAAACTTAATCTGCCACTGGCCAGATGCATTTTCTTTGAATGTGGGTTTCAATGCTTTTTCAGTGAATGTGAGTTTCAAAGGCAGAAAAGTTTTAATGCTAACTCTGTATGCATTGTGAGACTGTATTACTTTATTTACCAAATGCTTATCAGTGTTTGTGCTATAAAATTTGAAATAAAAGTTTTAAATTAAATCCAAATATCTGCAATCATTGTAGAAGTAAAGCAGAAAACAGTATGCACACAAAGTTTTGAACAGTGTTTATGGCAATTGGGAAGACATAGAGAAATAGCCAAGTAATGGAACACCGGAATGGCTGCGTGGGACGGAATGGAATACCAAAATTACACACATTTGGTTTTCAAGTACATGTCCAGAATTTTTGACAAGAAAAGTTGGCAACCCTAATAGGTTTACTATCAAAAGCTAGAAATACAGTTGATCAAACGACAGCTGAAGGAAAGCACAGTTTAAAAGTTGCACAATGCCAAACTGGAATACTACAAACCCATAATAACAAAAGTAAAGCGTGATTCGTTATTACGGGTTTGGCATTGTGCATGGAGATTGCAGTACAGTGATGATGAGGGAATTTACCCTTTTCCTCACTGAAGTGCGATCTCAGAGTTGGTATATATAATTTAAAACAATAAACGTGCTGTAGAAGTAAACTTCTCACGGCATGTTAAACCGAATAGCCTGGGTGTCTGATGTCACCTTCTGCTATGTTGATTAACATCAAATGTGGATGTCGGGCAAAGGAAATTCGACATGTAGCTGTAAAAACATTTTCATTTTTGTTGTTTTATTTCTTTGTAATAAACAAATGAAGAAGTGTCATTCTTGGTTTTGATAGTAAACTTATAAACAATGGAATTAGTACATATTCATTTTTATTTAACAAATCTGTTTACATAGGTTCATAGGTTCATACTAGGCTATCTGCCCTAGGGTATTTATAAGCCTAGCCAGAGTGTGTTTGGCTTTCGCCACCCATTTTAAATTTATTTTGCTATGCCCTTTTTCGAGGTTAGTATACTGTGCCTCTGTCTAACAGTGACACAGAAGTGATACCCGGGGTAAACCTACGATCTCCCATCCACTCATCAAGATTCCTCTTGAAAAGAGTCAATGAGGGACTCTGCCTAACCTGGACTGGGATTTTATTCCAGAGTGAACATAAGTTTTCACCACAGCTTGTTAATTCTTGGTAAAGGTAAACAAAAATAATTTTAGTTTGTACTCATTAGAAGTTGAAACCTTTTTCTAGTGTTTGCCCCTGGTGTAAAAGCTGTAACAAGCTTAAAAAATGCAACTGTTCTTTCACAAGGTAAATGAAGTTTGGCAACAAACTAAGTTGTCCCGGGACATCTTCATGGGGGGGGTTTAGGTTAATATTAGGGGGAGTTAAGTGGGTTGGGGAGGTGAAAGGGTTAAGTGGAGGCAGGGATGGTTGGGAGGAAATGAGATAATGATGGGGAGGGGCTTAAGAGGTTTAGTCTATTGTAGTTGGGTTAAGCAATCACATTTTGGCATGAACTTGCTATTGCAAGTTACGTCCATGACGACCAGTAGGAATTTTGGAAGAGGTAGGCCGGGGATGTGGAAACTGGTGCATAACTAGGAAATTTAATAAAATGTGCATGTTCTGAGGAGGGCATCAAGGAGCGATTGAAGTTGATAAGTAACCATAATCAGTATGGGGTGACTGGGGATAAATGAGGTTGAGGGGCTTGCTAGGTAGTTTGTGGGTGAAATTATGGGGAATTGGCTGGTTGATAGTTGATTTTGTTTAGAGCTTGGTTTGGGGTGTTGTGTGGCCATATAGTGTCTGCTGGCAGCAGTGGTGGTGTCTGCTCATTGGTGGTTTGGTGGTTGATTCGTGGCAGTGCCTCCTTTGCAGGCGGAGTGCTTGGGATTTTGCTGAAGGGGGTGCCGGTCGGCTGCTGTTGGGGTTAGGGAGTGGTGGCTCGGTCCTCTGGTTGGGGGGGGTGGAAGCATTTTGTGTTGGCATTGTAAAAAAAAAAAAAAAAGAGAAGAGGAAAAAAAAAAGAGAAAAGGGGCTGTTGTGCAGTCCTTGCAGGGGTTGTGCCCTTACTTTTCGGCCACTAGTGGTGGTTTTGTGGTCTTGCCTCCTCTTGGCTGGTTTCGGTGGTGGTTTGGGGGTCAGAGGGGAGCTGCGCCAGCCATTTCGCGGGCTGTTTCCTCAGGGGGAGGAGGTTGCTGCTGCACATGCACGGAGTGGCTGCGGAGCTTCCTAGGTTATATATTTAAAAAAAAAAAAAAAAAAAAAAAAAAAAAAACGGGGATGAGATAGTGGGCCTGCACTGGTATATGTCAGTGCAGCTGAGCCTACATGCTCATGGCTATTCTTTTGTTGACTCAGTCAGTGTCGTTTCTTGCATATCAGACTTTTCATCTGTCATTGTAAACAACATTCTTTGGACTGTTGGTGAGTGCCGGGTGCAGTTGGTGGGGTCTCCCTGGCTGGTGTGCCGCTGGGGTGTTCTCCAGTGCCTCCTCTAGGACTTTCTGCAAAGGGAATTAACACAATCCCACTTGAATGAATCCTTGGAAATTATTACTCTGTTTTTCTAAGCTCATGTGGCTGATTTGTGAAACGTTCCCTGCATCTGCACTACTGCCTAATATTTTAGTTCTATAAAAAGCAAGTGGTATGCTTTCACATTCCGGCAGTAACCAGCTCAGATTCATTCAAATAAATTGACAACTAAAATATGTATTTATCACTAAGCTTTCATTCAGCAGCATTGTCTGATATACAGCAGAGAAAACAACTCCTTCAAGCATATTTACACCTCAAGTGATTTTGCAGCTGCATTCCTATTATAGACCGGGCTGTTTGCTAGAGCTCAGAAACCACTCAAAATTACATTCATACTGTTAGCAGCATTTGCTCATAGAGATGAGTGCTTACATGTCAGGCTAAGCAATTCTGCCTGTGCTATTTGGTTGTCAGGGTATTTAAAAATACATGAAATTCATGACAACATAAATATTACATGAACAATAATTCATTTCCTGCATTAGACAGAAGGCAAATAACACAGTGTGTTTGCCACTGTGTAAGCTTTAAGGTGAAATCTTTTAATATTTTGTAGGTAGCATGGTTTTGAAATTAGTTCGGGTTGTTGATTCTGCAGGGTGGTTTTTGACTTTGTGCTTGGCTGTGGTGGACACTGAATGCTTTGCCCATTTGAAGAACTGCAAATAGTTTTTTTTTCGTGGGCTTTAGGCTCAGAGTGTAGAGTTAGCTTGAGGTAGTGTGGTAGGCTGTGCGGGCTGGGTTGTGCGGACGTGGGACTACTTAAAATGTCGTTGCGAGCTGTCACTGTATATCCACCATACCTCTCAACTGTACAGGTTATTTTGCATGATGTCCAGATGCTGCCTCATATTTTGGTGTGTTCCTCCTAAAACAGGTGCTTTCTGGCAAATAGGGTTGAAGTCAGTGAATAATGACAAACATTTGAATTTGTGACTCCACATCCTTCAGAGGATTCATGCCAAGTTGCTAGGGGCAATGTTTAAAATCTGTTCCTCTTTGTCTCCACATCATTTTAGGCTTTGTCCAGATTCTGTCTATAAGAGGTTGAGAGGTGTGATATCTACTCTGGCATTTTTTTTTTTTTTTTGCAAGTCAGTTTATTCATTTTACAAAACTTTGTAGTTAGCTTCATAAGCATTGTCACAAGGCTACCTGGGTAGTTGATATCGATAGGTCTCTTCATGTTTGGGATTTAGTTGTAATGTACTCGACTGGTAGTTAAATTTATCATGGGTATTTGATAAGGTGATTGGAGGCATAGCTTCAGTTATGACTGCGTTGTTATACATGTGAGTGGTGGTGGTACATTTCTTCCCAGGTTGGCAGGATAGGTCATCCTTGAAGATGTCTTGGAATGTGTGTTATGTAGTTTGGATGATTTACATGTCTTCTTTCTTGCAGATACCCCAGATACCTTGGAACTCTGCGGCTGTAATTTGGAATAGGTGGGTATAAGGTGGAGCTTTCTCTTTATATATTAGAGGGCTTACTTTTCTCCTTTTCTTTGTAGATGATGGTGTGCCAAGTACCAGTTGTGGTGATACACGGTGAATTCGTAGGTGATGGAAGCAGTGGCGAGTGAGGAGGTTACACATGGGAGCACAAGTGGGCAACAGTTACTGATGGAAATGGGGGGGGGTTTGGAACACTGTTGCTATAATTTGGAATAGGTGGCTATAAGGTAGGGCCTTCTCTTTATATATTAGAGGATTTACTTTTCTCCTTTTCTTTGTAGATGGTGGTGTGCTGAGTACTGGTTGTAGCGTTAGACAGGGAATTCGTAAATGACGGAAGCAGTGGCGAGTGAAGAGGTGACACATGGGGATCACAAGGTGGCAACAGTTACTTACTGAAATTGCTGAAGGTCAGAAGGCATCATGCGGTGGCTTGAAAAGGGGATCTGAAAGATAATGTTTTTGATAAGACAGATGTTTTGCCACTCGAATGAGGCACAAAGTGTGTCTGAGTAATCACCTTATTAAGGCATATTAGGGCTCTGTGTGAAATTAGTGTGAGTTGATTATTGTATTGGTATAGGGGGCAAGTAAGGAAGAGGTAGGTGGGGGGGCCAAGGGGGAAACGGTTGGGGATGGCTTATGGGGAGTGGGTGGATCCCACAGGATGAGTAGAGTCACAACATTTATAAGAGCACAGGACTTATTAGGCTAAAGCCCTATGTCTCTTGCAAGCCAGTGAAGTTCAACCCTTATTTTTTTTTTTTTTTAGAACCTTGGGGTGGTTGTATTTACTCATTCAGTTGTTGAACCGTATTTGGGGTAAGGGCCAATGAGGTGTTTGATAGCATGCCGGAGTTTGTTCCTAACAGGTGGTGTCTTTGGGGTGACAAATTTGACCCTTGAGTAGGTAGTGTTAATGTTACATAACATGTTAAGGTTTTACAGAATACCACAAGGATCATTTCACTTAGTGTTTGGGCCAATTTTGTGAGTAGAGTTTTAAGAAGCATGGTAGGTAGGCGGTTAGTGGGGTAGTTTTAAAACTGGGTGCATTGTTACAGGGCAGTTAGGTTTAAAGGAAGCTTGGTTGCAGGATAAGGCTGCAGTAGGACAGGTCTTAATTGCCTACTAGTGATATAGGTAATATAAGGAAAGGCCAGGGACAAACAGGGGTTAAGAATGGTTTGGTAATGAGTGAATCGGGGATGTTTATGGCTGGGTATGTAGAGTAATTCATTGCTGAGCATAGGCAGGTTTTCGGGAACTAGGTCAAGGGGTGCTGGTTTTCTGCCAGCTAAGGTAGGACATTAAAATTGGAGTTAGACTGTTCCCTATGGTAATGGGGTTGTGGCACATATATAACTGGTTAGTGGGTGGGCTAAGGTGATATGCTACGGTTAACAGGGTCTTGGGTGTGAGACTTGCTACTAGTTGTTTGACTGGGTGCCATCTTGAGTTCAAGGGATTATAGTTTGTGGTTTTGTTGTGGTTATAGGCTGTCAATACATTCAGGTTGAGCCATGATTTCAGCTTTGAAGGCAGCGGGCTAAAAGGGTATGTGTTCTCTTGGTGTGGATGTTCTGGTGTTACAACAGGGTCACGGTAATCCTACTTTATTTAGTTTCATTAGGGTGTGTTTCAGGGATGGCATGGCAAAGGGGTTTATGATGGGATTCTAAAATACTTTACAGATGATGGGCACACCAAATGAAGTTTGGCTTGACCCTTCCCTTTATGGGAAGTGGATTGAACAATTTTGGGTGGAAGGGAGGGGGAACAGCCTGGTCAGGCTGGTTGGAGGAGAAGAGGGATAGGCTTACCCTCTTCTGTTCCCCCTCTGATGTCTGGATGTTCATTTCAAGGATCTGGGGAAAGGAAATGAGTAGTTGGTGGAAGCTTGCTGAATAGATAAGCAAGCTGAGGTAAGGATGGTGCTTATTTGGTGGAAGGTAATTCAATGGATGGTGTTTGAAGTGAGTTGGGATGCTGCTTCATAAGTAAAGTAAGTGAGCAGAGGTATGGACCCTGCTTGTTGGGTAGGGGCAGGGTGAGTAGGTATGCTGCCTTGATTAACATTACAAGGATGTTATGCTGTATTTAGAATCAATTATATCATGAATAGTTGTAATTAATAAAGTTGGTGATCAAAGCTATGTTATGAAAATTTAATAAAGGTCATCAAATGTCATTTGGTGTGATGTGTGTTATTGAAGGGGACCAGGACACATGATGGTTAATAAAATAAGCTGTACTAAACCTGCACTGAATTAAAAAAAATGTATGTTTTGCTTTAATAAATAAAAGAGATTGCTTTGCTATTGCCTTTGTAATAGATATGTAGTACTTAAATGTGAAATTGTATGTAGAATGGAATTGTACCTTTCCTGTTGTGAAATGGTATTGCAGTTTGAAAATGAAACCATCTCTTTTCTGAATGTGCAAACTTCTGCAGTGTTTAAACCATAATGTGCCTTAGAAGATGTTTCACTGCATCATATAATGATGCCTTATTTGGCCACTAGCTTTATGGGAGCTTCTTCCTTTTCCAGAAGTTAGTAATTCAATCTGAAGCCTCAGGAAATGCAGTCTGAGACTCGTATATGAACAGAGAGAAACTGTAAAGTCAGTTATGGCTTTGCCTGCTAGAAACTCCCCTAGAATTTGAAATTTAGAGATATTCTATCCATAGTATATTTTCAATTAAAAATAGTTAAAGTCAAATTTTTTGGGGACAGACAGCCTTAGCTGTATGTCATCTGCTGGAAAACAAATTTTGTTTTACACTCATTGGGCAATATTTCTGTTTGCATATTAAGCTTTCACTTGTACAGGTTTATTTTCTGCATTCCAAGTAAATAATTTTATTACTGCATTTTAAATGTTTGTGGCTGATTTATTAATTAACTTAAGGATAGAGTCAATAGGTGTACAACTACCAGAGGGTAACTGCCCTTTAAAGAGTTATTGATCAAGCTCTTGCTACCATTCAACTATTCTAAAGCAGTCGTATTCTAAATGAACAGAAGTTTGTGTTCTTGGTTTACTAAAGTAAATTGGGTGGAGGCTGTATACCATAAACAGGGAAAAGCTGATAATGAGGCATTATCATTTACTTATCTCCTTTCTGGAAAATATGGTATGTGTGTGTGCCTGTGTAGAAAATTATTTTGGACAAGCTCCAGTAATTTCATATTTTATATAAGGTAGAATTTCATCCTGTATAAATGTACTTGGGGTGGTCTGTGTGTTTCTCTCTGTCTCTAGATAACCCTCCCCCCTCTGCATCTATAGATAGATAGACAGAGGTACACTGCTACCTAGTGACCCCTTTATGGCCTGTACACCTGCAGTCTTGGGGTAGTCTGAGAGGAAGACCCACACGTGCCCCAAGTAGATGGGGCTACAGCGCCTTCCTATTAAATGAAAAGACCAGAGACACGGATGGAGTGACACTGGCCTCTTTTGGAAGAGAAGAGAGAGACAGAGAGGCAGGCAGAGGCCAGAAATAATATTGACACCTGGAACCTACCATAGTAAGACTCCAACGGCAAGCTAAACAGAAATTAGTAGAGTTCATAAGTGGGCAGAGTTGATGTATTATGAACACTGGTGAACTACAGCTGGGAGAACAGCTGGGTTATCCTTATAAAAACCCTGGGTTACTGAAAAGGAGACCTGGATTTCAGGTAGATGAATACTGAAAGCAAAAGAAATTAATTTTATTAGGCAGAAACTTGAGATATTCGCTATTTAATAAAAAAGTAGAGTAAATGTTTTATAAGTAAGAAAATCTGTGTTATGCGACAATAACTATTTATGCTACCATGATGATTATTTGCTTATGCTCAGTAAAGATTTCTTGTTTAAGAATTTAAAGATAGTGTTCTAGTGTATGGTTGAGGGACCATAAAGGCTAATAGTGTGTGGCTTGAGCTATAATTCCCTGAAAAGGTGGCTTTAACTGGGAAATTTTTGGTCAAAAATATACCAGACTGACATCTTTTGTGATCATGAATTGTTATTGGCAAGTGTTAATACCTAATAAGTTATTTACCCAGTTTGTAAAACTGCCATTCTCAGTGATTTCTGCTTAAATAAGGAGATACACAAAATTGCTTTTCAATTTCTAGCAATATTACAGCTGTAGTACTTTTAATGTAATTTATGTTGTTGAGTGTCGTTATGCCAGGGTTTACCTTCATACGTGCGAATCCACTATGTGTGAAAGGAGGTTCCCAAATTGGCAATACCTCAAAAAAGAATTGTCCGAATGTGCAATGAGCGAATGCACATTGGCATTCGCTCATTGCAGATTCGACATTTTGGGTGCGGATTGCACTATAGCGGGGATAGGGAAATGAACCCTTTCTTCACTGTAGTGCGATCTCGGAGTTAGTATATTAAAGTAGGGAGGGGTGGGGGGCACAGCATTGCGATGTGTCTTCAACATTTTAGTCAGAAAATCAGCAAATCTGCTGCTCGATTTGCTGTTTTTTGAACTACGGAGACTTCAGCAGTTTAAAATTTGCGCTTTTGTTTCGCACAAAAGCACAATCGATATTGTAATTTCCAACAACATGAAGGTAAACCTCATGCCAGGCATTTTATGCAGTTAGGACTATTAGGAAACTGAGTTCGAGAATATATGAAACCTGCCATGCAATGAAAAAGAAAAATAGAAAAAATGCTTTACATACACATACCTTAAAATTATATTAGTGATGGGGATGGTAAGAACATTTCAGACACCAAGGAATACCAGTGGCAAATGAGATTAAATGCTACAGATTCTGTACGTTTGAATGACTATATTACATGTGTTTTAAATAAACAGTGGCTTAAGACCAAGTACAAGAAATTCTTTTAAAGAAAGAACATGCTTGGATGTGTCCTGTGCTTTAAGATCAAGTAAAATAAATAATTTTAAAGAAGGGACTTGAGCGGATGTGTTTTAGATGATGTCATTATTTTTTTTTTACTATTTTATGAGCTGAGTTTTATCTTTTAGTCGGAGCCTGAAGAAGTCTGAATCTGAACAGATGAAAGTGCTCACTCTATGTATAATAAAGTGTGCGTCTGAAGAAATGGATTTCGGATGTTTTCTGGGTTTTGTTTTAAAGTCTGTTGCCAGGTGTTGGTCCATTCTGTTTTTATTTTATAATGCTTAAGGTGTTTAACTCACAGTCACAATGTAAAGGGCTTGATTCTTACCTTTGAAGGGGAAATTGGCTGGGCTTAAAATGGCCCACAAGGGTGGCCAGCCTATTATTTATCTATGTACCATAAAAAAAACTCTTAACTAGTAAATACAAAGCATGGAAAACTGATGTGCTTAAAAAAGTGAATGAGCAACTGATGAACAGTGTCGGAAAAAATGTCGTGGTACTACAAAAGCTATGTTTAAAAACAATTGTATACAGCGGAAATTTTTTGCACTGGCTTTCTCAGAAATAAGTCTTGCAGTCCTAAAGTATGTACACTGGAAATGTTGACTAAAGTGCAGATTATAAATGGTAGTCTAAACAATATTTGAAAAGCTGGTAGAGAAGTTAATGCTATGGACTGATACCCAAAACTAAACCACAGTAACATTTTTGTATTTTGCTGATTCTCCTGAGTCTACTAGTACAGTTCTGCTGGGGAAGTTCTATGCATGAAAAATGAACAGTGGTGGAAAAAGTAACCAAAGCAAGTGACAAACTTTACAATGAAAGAAAAGAAAATGTTGAAGCATTTCAGAGTATGGTATGTTGCAACAGTGGAAAATAATATTGCTTACATGAACCAGATCTTTCTTGCATTTGTGAATTATTCTGTATTTAAAGTAAGTTAAGCATCACTGTCTGCTACTGTTTTTGAAAATAACTGTTTCTGAAGTGCACACTTTGGTATAAATTACTACTTAAAACTGTGTATAAGCCTTACCTGTGAAGATGTAAAAGCAAAAGAAAAGACATGTACAATGTATGGAAAATACTGACAGACATAGGAATGTTATATATTACTGAATTTTACTAACTGCTGCCTGTGATAATGTAAATAACTGTATACAGCACTGAATCTTATTTTGTGCTTCTGTGGCAAAGTGTGACATTTAAACAGTCATGAATTATACTGGCTGCAAGAAACGTGGCAAAACGCATGAAATTCCTATGAAAAAAACAAGCCTTCCTCAACAGTGAATTGTTAACACTGAGGAACTAAACTATCTGCAGGAATGTTTGTCCCTGACTATACAGAGACTTGTTCCAGTAATAAATGTTTTTCTTCAATGCAGTCAAAGGGTAGCTTGGAGAAATAAAGTTTTGGGTTTCTATTGTATTAAAGACTTGCAAAAAAAGTTTAGTGTCTCTGCCAAAATTGCTTTACCAACTAAGGCTGCTGTAAGCCACCAATCAAAATGGATTACATTGAGTGACATCATAAACCAAAAGAAAAAAAAGAGGCAAGTAACCAGGTGCTGATATTTTATATGTTTACACAGTGAAAAGGAAAAACTGTGACAGGAGCTTAAAAAAGATTAACAGTGCTCTGCTTGGCCTAAAAGTAAGATATCAGAATGTGCAAGCGGGGGAAGAGTTGCTAGAAAGAAAGCTCTAATATACTGAAATAAAGACAAGAAATTTGCTCAAAAGACATTTGAAAGTATAAACGAAAGAAAATAATTGCAACTAAAATGGTTGAAAGTCAGTTTTAGTGAAACACAACTTAATCTAATACAAATAACTGACGCATGATACAATCAAAACCCCAAGATAAAATTTTTCAAAAACTGTGTTTTTGTAGGCACAAACCACCTGCACCCCCACAAACCTTTACTTAAAATATTAACTCCAGAGCTGCACAGCTGTGTAGAAAAGTGCACACATCTTGCACAGGAAATCACTGCCAGACTGCATATATAAAGCACATCAGCAGTGATTTTGTCTAGGTAACTACAAGCACCTGTAAAAGCTTCTTCATACAGTTCTACATATTCCTACTTCTGTACCACAGAACTATATGCAGCTATGCCACATTCAGGAAAACTGAATTTCAACCAAACTTACTTTCAACCATTTTTCTTAGAACATCTGGATTTAGATAAAATGGTTTACTCTGGTTCAACATCTGTGCCTGCTGTTCATTTGATCCCTAGAATGCTGTGGTGTACTGAACTGTGCTGTGCTGTGTTGCATACCTCTCAGCTGTACAGATTTTCACAGAATGTTCAGATTTTGCCTCATATTTTTGGTCCGTTTTTCATAAAATCGTGTTTTTCTGGCAAATTATTAAAAATTTAAGTTAGAAAATAATGACAAACATTTGTGTTTCGGACTTCATACCCTTAGGAAAATTAATGCTAATGCAAAACCTGTTATTCTATCAACTTTCTTAAGTTTGTAACAGCAGTATTTCAAATTTGTCCCTATTTTTGGGCCTCTGTCCCCCTTTTATTTATGGCTTTTGCCCAGACTTTTTGCTCTAAGAGGTTGAGAGGTATGCTGGGTTGTACCAAGCTATACCGTGTAGTGTTACACCGTATGGCATCATATTATACTATTATACTATGCTGCTCTGAAGTCACAATGCATTGCACTTTCCTCTGACTGGTTTCACCATCCCACTGACAAGGCTGAACAAAGAAAGTGTAACAGTCAGTGGTATCTCATATTACCGAGGTTCTCAATTCCCTTCACCTCAAGAATGACTATAATATGGTCATTGTTCTTGTTGGTGTGAATGACTCACAATGTATGTCCTTGTGTTATATGAAGAATATGATGGAGCTCTCTGACTACATCTCTAAGGCTGGAAGAAAACTAGTCTTCAGCATCCATATAATAAAGAATGATGTCACAATATAAACAGGAGGTCATTGACTTTGATGATTGACTTATTTACTTACGTTGTTCTTTGGTTCTCAATGTGTGTCAGCCTTCAGGCAGATGCATATAATCCCAGCAGTTCTAAGTACCTACATCTAATTAGTATCTAATTAGTATATAATTAGTATGTAAGATACCTGCACCTATCTCCTTAGACCTTTCACACACTGGCTAAGATGTCTGTACACCATACTGCCGTTTTTGGCTATGACAGTTTACTCAGGCTACCAACATTATAAATTCAAACTGAATTCTGACAAATTTCAGTGCACAGCTATTTAGTGCCAGGATCCTAAAATAAGAAAATGATCCCCTCTGTGGCCTTCTTAACTCTCGAAAATGTTCATATTTATGTCATTACTGAAGCCTGGCTCTGCAGGAGTGACAGCAGTCTCTCCTTACCTATCGCTCATTTAGGCTCAAAAATGTTGATAGCAGTAATGCTGGTGAGCGGTACGCCTGTCTATCTGAAATGCCACCACCACTAGCCTACATCACCAGGACAAGTTTTACCGAATTCATTAACTGACTACTGCCCTTCATTGTCAGTCTGGTCATTAAAAATATAAACCCCCATCCCACAGATTATTGTTGTATCAGTGGCACAACAGGTAGCACACCAGCCTGTGGTAAAGAGGGTTGTGGGTTCTATTCCCACATAAAGTAGATGGATTGCTGAAACCAAAGTGTAGCATAGAGGGGGTTGCTGTACTCCTCAATGTGGCATCCTTCGATGAGATGTTAAACATAGGTCCTATCTGCTTGAGGTGGTGATACTTTGGGTGGATGTAAGAGATTCCACAGCACCTATCACAAAAAGTAGGGTAAGTTCCCCATTGCCCTGGCCTACATATATATATATATATATATATATATATATATATATATATATATATATATATATATATGTATGTACATATACATACATACACACACATACCTTGAAGACATACCATACCTCTGGATCTTCTAATTGAGTAACTTTCTGAGCCTGACCAAATTAAATGGTTTTCAATATACTGTTGCTCAGATCCAGCTATAGCCCACTAATAAACCAAATTCAAGACAAACTATACTGATTGAGGAAAGGAAACATCTAGTCCAATATGTAGAAAGGTTTGCTAAATGGAGCTGTATACTTAGATCTAAAGAAGGCTGTTGAAAATAAGTAGAATGCTAAACTTCTTCAGTTTATCTAAGCTTCTCAGCTGTAGTCTTATAGCAGTCATCAAAGAAACTGAATATTCACAATCCTAAGCAATAACACCATATTATACATAGGCTGTTTAACTAAAGGTGGCTCAGAAGGCTCGGTGCCCACCCTCTTATTCTTACTATTAATGACCTCCCTGGGATCTGCGCAAGTTAAACTGTATTCTTTATGTTGATGACATTGTAAACACTAGCACCCATAAATCATCAAAACTACTATATAAATGATTACAGTCATATTCAGTTCATTACAGAATTGGTTTTCTAATAATATGCTGTCAATTAATACAATAAAATCTGCAACAGTGCTTTTTGGTATACCTCAGAAGTTAACCTCCATCTCCACAATCAATAACCCATCCGAAAGTCAACTTCCCCATACTACTCAACAAACAGACTTTGGCATACTGCTAGATCTAGTCTTCCACTGACATGCAGAAAACATAGCACATACAGCATAACAGAAATACTCCCAATAAAATTGCCACATTTACAAACTAAAAACACAGCATGACCATTGCCCTAAATGTTTTCATTCCTTGAATATAGACTACTATCACAAGCCCTACCATCACTTGATAACATATCAGTACTGCAAGTAACGGAAAACAAAATCCTTAGACTTATGCATCTATCCTAGAAAAGAAAACATCACCTGGCACTGTGTGTGACCTACAGCAGCATTCCATTTTAACCTTCAAATAATGAAAATTCCTGCTCATGTAGTGTGGTTTTCTGCTTATTAGATGGCTTCAAAACTCAGATGTGATGAGGGAGATTCAAAAAAATGTGTGAAAGGGTACATCAATCCTGAAGAGAGAGACATGCTTCCAGAAATAGGAACATCCTAAATCAGGCCTGAAAATAGGAATCTTCCTCCAAGTGACAGCTTATGTAATGCATTTTTTCACTGTAGATGTCTTTGCCTTTAAGCCTGATTCATGGGTGAAAAAGGTCTTTGTGCTAGTACACCCATTTGAGTAACAAATATCAAATACAGTAAAATAATTAAAATCAGAGCCCCAAGGCTCCTGAGACATTGCCCCTTCTCACTCAAATTTTTCACCAAACGCCCCCACATATAACATAAGGGGATGTTTCAGTCTCAATCCACCATACTATTTTCAAAAAGTAAACTCTATCACACTGACCATTCAGACTCCAACTATGGGACTCCATTCTTCTCTCAATCTGAGACGTCCAAAAGTACTTGGACTTGAAACAACACCTCAAGGACCACCTCTTCACCCAAGTAAAATGCAACTACACTCAGGTCACATTACATGAACCTTGCAACTCTTTCACACACCCCTTTATCCCTATTTCATCCTTCCTTGCCTCTTCCTGTCATGCCCTTACTTACTTCCTCTCAGTCATTCTACTTCCCTCCGCTCTTTGCATCTCACTCCCACTACTACTTTCGACTCTTATACCCTCTGTATGTCTCTCTCACCATTTCTCTGCCTTCTCCCCATGGTATCTTTTCTTGTAAGTATTGTCATTTGCCTCTTCTGATATCTTCATACCTCTCTATATAATGATGTGCTGCTACCTTGGAACATAAGCCATCTGTCATGGTTACATCCTATCCATAAAGCTCTGCTAAGCATAGTTCCATTTTTCCATCCACATTTTAACATTATCTGCTTCTTGCATCTGTAAGTGTGTGTGTGTGTGTGTGTTGCACTAATCCAGTAAACAAACATAAATAAATGAGGTTATGCAACGATACATCTTCCTTTTACATTCATAGATTCATAGGCAGTCAACATACATGTTGTGTAGCAAACTACAAGAAAAGTCAAGATACATTTCTATATTGTCCAGGGCACTGTCTGGTTAAGTGACTAACTCAAAGAAAGAAAGTAGGCAAACAGATGTTGAAGGAATCAAACTGTGGACTACAGAGAGTTCACTAACCTTAATCCCCTCCACTACCTACCTTTAAAAGAGGCTCAAAAATGCAGCCAGATTTTTTGGATTGAGGGTATTCAAAAAGTGACACTGAAAAGGCTTTTCATGTGGTAGTAGCCCCCAGTTTGGGACAAGTTGTTCATACTAATTCTAGAATGTTGCAGCCATACAGAAACCTGAACAAAATGAAGAATCTACCGTCAGTACAAACATTTATTCTTCTGCTGAAGAAATATGCTTCATTATGAGTACTGAGATCTTCAACACCTACACAAAACTTGACAAAAGCGTTTGCAAATTACTGTATCACAGCGGGTCTATATTATAAAGACGAACGTTCAGGATGTCAAACACCTAAACGTCAACACCTAAACAGAGAAAGCTGAAAACCGAGAACGGCCACTTATGCAAATTTTTTCACAGGGAAAAATTTGCTAGGCCAGCAGACAGTAAAACAAACTTTCACTCCTAATCAACACCCCGCACACACCCCCCCTAACTAAATATACCAACTCCGATATCACTGTACATTAGGGAAAAGGGCAAATTCCAATTTTTTTACTGTGAAAAATTTTGTGGAAGTGGCCATTCATGGTTTTCAGCTTTCGCTGTTTAGCTGTCAACGTTTAGGTGTTAGACAACCTGAACATTTGTCTTTCTAATATAGACCCATCCCAGCTGCCTTGTGGGACAGTGACATACCAAGTTTGCTCCCTACTCTGCAGTCTTTGCAAGGAATTGCTATAAAAATGCCATCCTCTGTTGCCATCAGTGTGGGACAGGGTACACTGGATTCCAGTCATAGACGTGCTCTGTAGAACTGATGCATTACTACTGGGGGCAGTAACATGTGTAGTTGTGGTAGCAAGGCCTCTTGCACCACAGGGAACAGCGTAACCTGCAGAGATTGTATTAATGTGAAAAAGTATTACTTTTAGGTTTTTTTTAAGCAAAGAGGTTTATAGGTAGTTACTAGGTATTCAGGCCAGGAGACTAATTAAAGAGTCTAGCCAAAATTACCCAATTGCCCCAAAGAACTGTCAGGCTAAGTGATATGCTCAATGTCATCCAGTAGACAAATGAAAGCTGAGAAAATCAAACCCTCAACCATACGAAGTACATTGTTAACAATTTAAAGCCTCAGTCCTCTGCATTAAGTGCAAGATGCATCTCTGTTGGTCATCAGCCTTTTATAATAAAAACAGAAGAAAAGTGGGAGGTTCGGCCCAGTCAGGGACATTATCCAAACTGTAGGTATTTGGTTCAGGTCCTATAACTTTTGTGGGGAGGACCTGCCTATCCCTCAGTAGGCAGTGTCTCTGAATCATGGACCAACACAAAGGGGTGTCATCTGCATACATGCTCTGCATGCGACATTGTGGCTACACAGTGAAGTAAAACCATCTACAGGGACTTGCACCTTTGTTGAGCTGTCTCTATGTATGAAAATCTCTGATACACATTCCATTGTACAGAAGCTCTAACTCCATAGGACACTATATCCATGAATAGGGTCCATAGCCTGAAATTTGACAAAATTAAATCATCATAAACACAAACATTTGAACTGCAGATTATTGGCAAATGAACACAATTGTATAAATTATTAGTATAATGATGTATTAGAAATACAAAATAGTCTTAGGGATTTTTTATTTTTATTTATATGCTCTTACAATAATGTTTACAATCCATGGTGCACTTTAAGTGACAAGTAATGATGAATTGGTTTTAATTTAATATATATGGAATATACATATACATATGTATATATATTTAATTCAAATTGTGTTTATATATACATATATAAAAAAAATACATGGAGTACAATATATAATAACAAATGAAGTATGATTTTTTTATAAATACATAAAATGGTTGGTTAATGATTTGTTTATGAAAAATTGCCTTAAGTGGAAAAGAAATGCAAAATATGTGAAAACTATGCTGTTTCTTTAATACAACAGGCAACAAAAAGAAGTAATTAAGTTATTAACCAATTAATTTATTTTTTAGCAAGTATTTAAGGGAGTTGAACTATTCATGTAATGGATTCTGATGAAGTCGAGTTATTGTAGATGAAAGCGCGCTCAATCCCGTTTCTGTGTTGTGGCTGTAACGTTTTTACTATTAAATTATTTTTCGTTGGTTCCTGACGAGTGGCATTGCAGTTTTTTGACCATTGCTTCGGTGCAATAGGTTGTATTTTTACTTATATACAACTGGTGGTATATTATTCATTCGGAGGTTTATCCCTTTATGGTAAAGCCAGCGGATATCTTGATTTTTTTCTGAAGGGACTTGCACCTTTGTTGAGCTGTCTCTATGTATGAAAATCTCTGATACACATTCCATTGTACAGAAGCTCTAACTCCATAGGACACTATATCCATGAATAGGGTCCATAGCCTGAAATTTGACAAAATTAAATCATCATAAACACAAACATTTGAACTGCAGATTATTGGCAAATGAACACAATTGTATAAATTATTAGTATAATGATGTATTAGACAGGAACATTGTACTTTGCTGGGAATGGAGTTTTGCACCAAACATTTCACGCTATTTCATGAGTCAGGTGATGACAAAAAATAAATATTAAAAATGGAAAACATAAATAGATAAGACAGCTTGTTTTGGGGAGGGCTGGGTCCAGAAAGTTCATTTCATATTCTCCTGATCTATCATTCATTTTGACAAGTGTTACAAATAAAAGGTAATTCAAGTGCAGTTTATTACTTATTCTTTAATCTAGTTTTATGTCCAAGACTCCTATTCTTAATTTCTAAGGCTGTATATTTTATTATTGCTTCCACACTTTACATGAATTATAGTCTTGTTATTCATGTACATAGTTTGCAGATGTAGACAAGAATATTGTGCATTATATCCAGTATAGCGCCAGGTATGAATCCAGGTAGTCTGCAGAGATGTACTGTACCCTTTTTTGAATGGTGCAAAGGAATGCCTAGTATACCTTTGCAGGTGATCCTATGTTGATGATGGAGGACAGCACTGTATAACTTGATATTACATAAAACACAGATATTAGACAGCTTATCATAGTACACTGTGCCTATGCATAGCTGCTTTGGTGAGGCATACTGCACCTTAACATGCTGTCTTACACACAAAAGTCTCCTGTCATACTGGACTGTGATTCATAACAAAATCATAATCAAATGTGACAGCAGACTGAAGGGTCATCATCATACTAAAGAATGAGAAGATGTGGTGCTTTATGAGTTACTATTGGGGGGAGTTCAATAGCATTGGTATGTGTGGGTGACAGGGGTAGGACACAGCATTGTGTGGTAGCAGATTTTTCCTGCACCTTTGAGGACTCATCTGCTGAAGAACATTCTAGCTGGGGAAGGCGGGGGTTGCTGCTCCCTCAAGTGGTTCACCATCCACATATAATTTAATTGGACCTTAATAGTTTTGTCAAGAGTGGCAATGGTGGTGTACCTTTTACGAATTACATGTGATCCATCTAGGGGTAGTGTCATTGCTCCATTCTATGACATACAAGACCTGCTCCATGGTGTAGATTGTCTATAACTAATGCCTTTAGTCTTTTATAAGACTTTTGGGTTATCATAAAGTGGTTGTAATTCTCCATGTTACTTGCAAACTGAATGCTTACACAAACTGTGCAGTCATTTACTTACCAGATGTCAATAGAGGAAAGTGAATTTAAAGTTACCAAAAGATCAGAAAGCAGGTCTGAAAGCTGAACAGAAGTATTTTCAATAAAAGTTACATAAGAGAAGAAACATACAAATTTAATCCAGCCTCGAATATACTAATGGAATCTTAAAGAATCATACTTCCAGTAGAACGTATTATCAAAAAAAGAAAAGTTTGATATGTTTGTGTCACCTTCACATTTTTTTTTGACAGGTTTCATTTATGCAGCCTGTTTCAGAAGACCCATAACTTGATTTTGAGGGTGCATAGTAACAAAGAATTCATTTTCGTACTTAAGCACATCACAATGAAAGGAAGGAAAGCCCAGTCTGTCGCACGCAGAGATAAAGATAATTCTGATTTGTTTTTTTTTTGTTTGTTTTATTTTTAATAATGTGCAAAAAGAACAGTGAGGACTGCATTTACAAGTTCATATTTTAAAAACAAAGCTTTCAAACTACAAATCACTTCAGCTGAAATAGAAAAGAGAAAGCATACTTTGATTAAGAGTTTCCTATATGGACATTATTTCACTTATAGTCATTCTGTGTTAGAGTTTTAATAAATTGAGGATATGTTTGCCCCAGTGCAGTTCTTGTGATGCAAGGTAAATTACGAATCAAAACTAGCCTCTGAAATAAAGGGAAACCACAAAGCCTTCTTCAGTTATGTCATAAACCTTCATGGCAAGGCCCAGGTTTGTTCCTAATTAGTACTTAACTGTACCATTTACACTGATTCTGTTGACTTACTCAACCTGCTAGCAGATAGGGTCAGTGCAAACTTCACCCCCTGTCCCCCCAGGCCCATTTGACATCCCCAATATTTGTTCCGCACCTCACATCTCCATAGATCAGGTGTTAAAGGTTCGATACAAGGCAAAGAACACAGCTTCCATGGGACCTGATAGTATCCCAGGCTGAATTCTGCACCATCTCCAGCAAGAACAAGCTTTGCCACTAAGCAGCCTATTCAATCACAGCCTAAGTACAGGCTTCATTCCAGTAGAGTGGAGAACTGCCACTGTCATCTCCTTGCACAAAGGTGGTGCTACTACTGACCCTGGAAACTATCGCCCCATTAGCTTGACAAGTCTGATCTGTAAAACTACAAAGTGTATTATTATGGACCTCATAAACGACGACATAGGAAAATCTCCAAGCACTTGACTCCACCCTGTTTGGATTAGTCAAGGGTAGATCTTGCCTGTTGAACCTGGTTGACTTTTTTGAGACTGTCACCAAGGCCCTGGATGAGGGAAAGTCAGTACATACAGCTTACCTTGACTTGTTCAAGGCCTTTGACAAAATCCCCCACTTGGGCATCATTGAAAAGCTAAAACAACTTGGTGTAAATCTTTATCTCATCAGGTGGGTGGCCAACTGGCTCACCAATAGAATCTACAAGGGCAAAATAGGTGCCTCCACCTCCGACAGCAGACCTGTCACTAGTGGTGTTCCCCAAGGATTTGTCCTAGGACCCCTACTGTTTGGCATCTACTTTTCAGAGGTCCAGGCAAAGACAAAAGGCCTGCGGCTGACCAAGTCTGTGGACGACTATAGGTTGAGTGCTGTCACTGACTCCCCAAATGATGTTAACATATTAGGGTCTCACAGCAACAAATGACTGCTGCCAAAGTCATGGCCTTAAGTTAAACCCAAAAAAAAATGTATTATCATACCATTTGGCAAAAAACACCCCCCCCCCACTGATTACCATATCAACGGCAACCCCCTAAGCACACAACCTGTGGTGAGAGACCTGGGTACACAGGTTGGCAATTTCACATTTGACAATCATGTATCGGCAGTGGTCAGAAAAGCCTTTTATGTGGTTCTCAGTAAGTTTACAGGGGGGAAAAATCATTTTAAATTAGTTGTGAAATATAGTAAACAAAGGCCAGTACTTAAAATTGCTAATGACAGCTAAAAAGTAAGAACAAATGCATATAGATGGAATGAGTCTCTATGTAAAATTTTGGACAAAATTATTTCCTATTTATAGCAATACCTATAAAATGTGTGTGTGTGTGTGTGTGTGTGTGTGTGTGATTCACAAGGTCAGCTATACCTTGATCATCATGAACATGAAACTAGTAAAACACTGTCTTTTATTTGAGTGGTAAATTTTTCTCAAATGTAATGTACTGCATGTGCATAGCATTCTATAGCCCTGACTAAAATATGTCACTTTATAATTATTTATTTTATTTATTTGTCTTTGTTTACTGGGAAAGTCTGACTGGGTAATACCTATTTTCAGCACAGACCCATGGAGAAAAGCTCTATTTCGTTACATTGCATTATACTAAGTTCCAGTTAAACACAGAGTAGTTACATTTCTATTTACATTTATACACAAACAGTAGTAGTATGCATTCTAAGATTTTACACAGGTGGAAGTTAAAGCCCATGTGCAACTTAGTGGATTGCACAGGCAGCAGTCATGTATAAAAATGGTTTTAAAATTTCAGTGAGAGTTTGAGCATTCTGTTTATGGAGAGTATTTGGACAGTATCGTACGGTGAATGCAAAGTCTTACCTTTATCAGATTGCTGAATTATTTATTTAACACTTCCAAGATGCTCACAGAAGACCTTTGTTCAACCACAGTGAAGCAGTCAGAAGTAACATAATGTCAAATCAGGCTAATGCAGGAAATAGCAATTCCATTTATCAGACAGTGAAACGCTGTCACAAATGTAGCTGCCCATATTAGACTTAAATTCCTCAGGGCTACTAGACATCTCAACATATAGAGTGAAAGCTGATTACAGATGTTTCCATTTACTGGATTTATGCCGGACAAATACAAGTTTTGTATGAGTCACTGCTTATCGTAGCCGGTATTACTGAAAGAGAGTCTAATTTCTCCCGTGATGAAAGTTGTCAATAGATTAAAAAAAACAGAATCATATCTGTCCTGGGTGTATGACAGGCAAGAGAAAATCATTTTAGATATTTTATTTTCCCCCTTATAAAATAGACTATAACCTACTGCACTCCACTCATTAAAACAAAAATAATTACTCACCAGCAGGCCTTGTTATCTTGGAGACCTTTGGCAGGAAACATTTGTATTATTAATGTTTTAAGAGGCAAAGAAAGTTGCTTTTTAAGAGGATGAGGCCATTGTTATTCAGGCAGGCTTTATCAGGGAAATGATGAATTAAGCATTTTAGTTGATAAGCTAGAAGCATAAGAAGATATTTTAAGAGCTTAAATGCATGATATTTCAAATAACATTTTATATATACATATGTATTAAAGAACAGATCCTTGTAGGAGGGGCAATAGTTTTCCAGTCTTAGAGAGTAAGATGTCTCTCACCCTTAAGAAAAACATTAAACCACAGGGAAAACTGGCACATCATTAGCATCAAATTTGCTGGTTTAGCCTCCTTAAAACTAAGGAAAAAGAACCATGAACTATCACCAATCTCATTTGGGACTTCAAAGTAATCAAGCACATATAACTTGTTTAAAAATAGATACATTATTGAAAAAAAAAATACACTTCCACGGTGGTGCAGCAGTAGCGTTGTTGCCTCACAGCAAGAAGTTCTCCTGTTCGATTCTCGGCTGGAGTACGGGGGGGGGGTGCCTTCTGTGTGGAGTCTGCATGTCCTCCCAGCAGTTGGGTGGGTGTTGAAGAGACATGCATAAATGGGTGTGCCTTCGTTGAAGGTTGAACGTTGAGCTGGCACCTCGGTGTTCGTGAAAATCTACTGCCAATCATTAGCGGACTGGAGTTCCGCTGTGGCGACCCCTAACTGGGAAAAGCCAAAAGACAAACAACAACAACATTGAAAAAAAAAAAAAATATATATATATATATATATATATATATATATATATTATATATATTTACCCTTAACAGACAAAAGTACGCTTCAGGCTGTTTGGCTAAGCTAAAGTAGGACAGATCGCATCTTTCTTCCTTGTACTACTTTATCTACTACTATTGGTAGGTAAGAGGTTATGGTTTATGTGGTGTAGCCCCATCCTATGTAGCTAGTGCTTAGCTAATACAGGCACATTTTCACTGGTTGCGCACATCCATTAGTACATCAGCTTATCTGTGACGCAATAAACAGACATCATTTGCCATACTAAAAATGGTCAACAAGTACTAACAAATGCATTACAACCAATCAAGTTATAATCCTTACGTGTTGTGCTATTGTAATCATAACTGCAGGTAGTCAGGACAAGGGGTGTAGACAGGAAATTCCATTTTGTACTCACAAACTCTTTACTGCCCTAACTCACCTAGCATTTCAAACAAAGGGACACATCTTTCAAAATGGTGCCCCCTTGCAGTTAATAAATGTACACATCATTTTCAACAGTTCCCCTTTAAAACTATTAAAGAATATTGTTTTTAGATTTGCAATCTTCTCTCCAAGCAAGCAATGTACTTGTTGTTAGGGGCATTAATTTAGACAGCTGTAAAAATAACATGGCCTGAAGAAAGTTGAAATGTTTCTGAGTGATGCAAAAAATGTACTCTATAGAGTACAAAGTGCATGCCTGGCTACACCTTTGGTCAATACCATGCTGTGAACTGTCTAGCTGTCCCAGTGACTGGATGCATTCACCTTGTATACTTTATGTCAGGTAATATGCCACCTTTTCTGTGAAAGAAGGAATATTTCTAGAGATGTATCAGTTATACGCAGTATGCCAAAAGCCATACAATAGCTTTGCATGAGCTAGGTCTAAGATAACTTGTAGTGTTCTGTGGCAGTGGACTGAACTTGGTTAAATATGATTCAATCCTATTCCAGTAGGCTCTATATAATGCCAGAAGATATAATCTGCCTAACATTAATTCAAGTATAAAGTAATACATAGATTGTTATTACTGTATTGAGAAGAATTGGATATCATAAGAAGATAGATCCACTGCCAGTATATTCAAAAATACTGAAACTGTATAGATGTTCCTGGCTGTAAAACACATGCTTAGCCTGTGGTAGGAAGGTAAAGATATATGTGCATACCTCTCAACCTCTTAGAGCAAGAAATCTGGACAGAGCCATAAAGAAAAGTGGTACAAAGGCCCAAATTAGGGACATATTTTAAATACTGCTTTTACAAACTTAGAAAGTTTATAGAACAGGTTTTGCATTAGCACGAATTTTCTGAAGTGTATGAAGTGTGAAATGTCTGTCATTATTTTCTAACTTCAGTCTTTAATGGTGTGCCACCAATTTGACAGAAAAACACAATTTTATGAAAAAACAGACAACAAATATGAGGCAAAAATCTGGACCTTCTGCAAAAATCTGTACAGTTGAGAGATGTGTGTGTGAATCTTTCTTGAAAACAAACAATCTCAATGTATGAAGCTAGAGATAAATTACAGAAAGTGGTGAATCTTTTTAGGTAAGAAAGGCACCATAGCCTCAGGGCCCTTAACATGAGCCAGGGGAAGTTTATTACAAAAACTTAAGAAATAAGAATCTGATTAAGTGACTTCATTACCCCAGTAAAAAAAGGACATTGACATTAAGCACATTCACATGGTTAACTTCACTAAATAATAAATGTGTGTGCATGACAGGTGCCGACTCTGTGGGAATATGGGCAAAATTCTTGGCTAGGGTTTTAAGGGCCTCCAGGCCAATAGTCTAGTATCCTAAGAACCTATGTCAAGACCAGAAGAAAACATAGCAGTAGATTTAGCAATGTTAACAATGAATGCGTGCAAACCACTAATAAATCCTTGTATAAATTAATGAAGGAAAGTTTTAAAATGTATGTTGTTGTTGTTGTGTCTTTCGGCTTTTCCCAGTTAGGGGTCGCCACAGCAGAACTCTGGTCCGCTAATGATTGGCAGTAGATTTTTACGTAGATTTCAACAAAGGTACGCCCATTCACGCATGTCTCCACACAGAAGACGGTCTAGCTGAGAATCAAACAGGACAACGTCTTACTGTGAGGCGACAACACTACCGCAGCACCACCACCGCAGTAAAGTTTTAAAATGTATACTTACTAGAAATACTAATATTGACATATATATTGGAAACTAGACTAAAGCAATGCTATTTCAGAATGCAGTGTTAAATATAAACAAACAAGTGCTTCTAAACTCGTAATGTTAACTTACCTAATACTTTCATCCTGGTCCTGTAGTAGTTAACCTACATGAATATAACTCCAGTTAAAAAAATAGATTATGCATGCAGTATAGGACTTTGAACTAAAATGCATATAACTGTTAATAAAAGCTATTATGGTCCATTTTTTAAGTTCAAGTACAGATTTGATGAAGTCGTCTGTGTTCAGTCCTGGGTGCCTGTAAACTTTTAGGCAAATCTGTCACTCTAGTTCCGTTTTCTCAAGTACATCTCTGGGGTTGTAACTTTCTCCACTATGTGGAACACAAATCTCTCTAAGTTTCTGCATGTCTGGCTAGTGGGTTATTAAGATCTTTAAGATGGATGTCTTGACAAGTGTTTAGTGTTTCTTACCTTTAAGGCATTTATAGTTTTGCCTTTGTAAAAAGCTCTGCATGCTGTACAGCTAACCTGTAAACTACAAACTTGCTTTTACAGTCATCTCGCTCTGCACTGTAGTGCCTCTTTTTTTAGATGGGACAATAAAAGCTGTCTCTCTGACTCAAAGTAACAGCATCTGCATCCTGGAGGCGTCCAGAGAAAGGTGCCATCATTTGTGTCCATGGTGAGCAAAGCATATCCTTCTACCCAGCTCTTAATATTTTACCCTTTTTAATTAAAGTAGGCTGAAGGTCAAGCATCCTATTAATGGACTGGATTCAATGGATGATGTTTCAGTTTTCATGCATAGTGCGTTTTATTTCCAGGCAATCCTTTGAGAATGTGACAATCAAGCTTCTTTTGCGTTTCTTTTTCACAGCTTTATTTTGAGACTTTATTGGATTTGTTTGTCTCTCTTTGGGGACAGCATAACACTTAAGGATTATGAATTGACTTTTATCATTTGTTAGTACTCCTTTCCCATTTTAATATGGCAAATGACATCTGCTTATTGCATCAGAGATAAGCTGATGTACTAATACATTTGTATAGCCAATGATAATAGGCATATAAAGGGCATGAATCAGGCACTGGCTACATAGGATGGGAATACAACACATAAGTGATAACCTATTAGTTACCAGTAGGAGTAGATACACAGCACATGGATGAAGGACGAGACCTATCCTAATTTAGCTTGGCCAAACAGCCTATAGTATGCATTTATTGGGTAACAGGCTTCACAATTCCATTAAATATCTTACTTAGTTTTTGTTTGTTTGTTGGCTTAGTCAAACCCTGCTAGTAGGCATTCTGTCCACTAAACCCAACAGCATAACCAGCTTCAGACACTTGCAATACCTGTAGCTGGAAGGGGGCCCCTTAATCATCCTTGACTGTGTGGGGCCCCAAAAAAGCTGCTGCCGTTTGGGGAAAATGAGACAAAAAAGCATATTAATTTTCTGATTATGTTCTTTAACTACAGGGTTGGGATATGACCCTATTAGGATAAAGCTGATAATGAACATGAGTAAAGTAAGACTAGAATGATCAGCAGCCCAGAGTGACCAATTTCAGTGCATGTCTTAGATTTTAAGAAGAGCTGATGCTTTTGATCTTCAAGAAAGTTTTTTTATCTTTCAGGTAGTTTTATAAATAGTGGTAGAACACCAGATACTATAACTCTCAACGTCTTTGATAAGAATTCAGCACAGTACCAAAATTAATAGCAGAATAAAAGCTCAAATCAGGAACATGTTTTAAATATTACTCTAATTCACTTAAAAAATTAATAGAATAATACCTTTTGCATCAACATGCATTTTTTTTGGATATTAAGAAATATAAAACTCTAATGTCTGGATTTATTGACTGTCTGTAATCCTGAATGATTCACCAATTAAAGCAAACTTTTACAAAGGACAGAGCAAAACTATGAGCAAACTCAGGGAAGATGTGTGAAATCAGAGACAGTGATGGGTATACATTAATTGCCATTGAGGTAAACAAAAGTGTCTTACCCTTTCTGCTGTTTGATGACTGCTAAACAGCATTCACTCTATGGCTTGTGTTTGTGTGGGTGTGTGCTAAAAATAGCACTGATTTGTACCTGTGCATACATCCAATAATGCCAGCACACATACATTATTCTTCTAGGCATCATTAAAAATGCAGCTAACAAGTAATTATATGTCAAATGTAATGCATAAAATATATTACAGAACATTCAGACACTTTGATCTTTGAGGAGTCTGGGGGTCCCCACTCCCCAAACTGTATAAATTGATACAGGGGGTTCCCTTACTTATCCTTGACCATGTGGGGGCCCCACATAAGCTGTTGCTGGTTGAGAAAAAATGAGAAAAAAATGCATTCATTTTCTGATTTTGCTCTTTAATCTGAACAGGGCTGATCTTGTTGGGATAAAACTGGTAATGGTCTCTGCTCTCAACCGAACCCATTCTAAAACCAGTCCTGCTCAGATGTGTGTGCACTGAAAGCTGATGTAGGTTATGTGGGGGAGGGGAGGTTGTGTGGTTATTACTGCTTTAATTTTCATCACAGTCAAACCGTAGAGGTGTGCACATGAGGTCATCATAGCTTGTGTTTGGGCTGAAGACAGTCTGGTCATTTTTTCTTTTATTTTTCTATTAAAAGACCTCAGCGGTATACAAAGAAGGTTACTATATCTTGTGCGGAGACAGCGCACTGTGTAGGAGCAACAAGATGGCATACATCACTGTCATCATTTTGTCACTTTCACAAGGTATGTATACAGGTAGCTGCCTTTGACAGCTAGGCTTGAAGAATGACGAGGCATGCTATGTATATGAATGTCAGTAGTCACTTGAAATACCTCTGCCTTCATCCAAGTCTAACACCAGGGGGATGCACAGACAGTGATGGTCTTTTATGAGGGGTTAGGGAGGCAGCCAGTATTCTCATACAACAACTGGCGTGTTAGTTTATTGTGAGCTACTATTCTGTCATTTTTGAACATTAAGCCTCGGGCACAACTTATGTTTTCCTTGAATGAAAACAAAGACTGGGATTCTTTTCCTACTCATTGTTTTAGTTTGGGACACCACTGGATTAAAAGGTTGGGAAAGTCCTCTAAAATGCATCCCAGAACAGCTATAACCCTATGGCGTTTTGAGCCCTGGCTTATCTGAGTTATTTCCTAAATGGTTACTGTGCTGTCTTGGTCAGAAAAGGTGCGCTGAAAATATGTAAGGAAAACTAAAGCTGAACAACAACACTGAATTTCTTTCCTTAATCTTAATCTCTATGCAAGCCATTATTTGATGAAAATGCTATGTAGAAAGAAAAAAAACTATTTTAAAAATGCACTTTAGACAGTTAGACAGTTATGGATTCTTAGAAAAGCTGAAGAGTAAGGCAAAATGTGAAAAATGTGAGAAAAGAAAAAATAATGTGCATGGTATAGGGATCCCAAGATGGGTGGAAACACAGGGGAGAACTGGAGGGTGTTGGGGGGTGAGCTGAAACAGTAGGCCTTGGCCACCATTTCACTTAAGTTCAGACCTGTACATACAGTTGCTGTAATGTATCACTGTTGCATCTGAATGCCAGGAGCCATGAATGTCCCTCTGTGAGATGGGCCAACACAGTGTGGTAGACGGGTATGTTGTAATGTAAATATAGCTACAGGTCAGTCTATGCATACTACTCCTGAATGTTTGCAGCATGAACTAAAAGATTGCTTAGGAGGGTCACAGTGAAGGGTGATACTTAGACTGGAAGTGCCTAGGGGCCCCCCAGCTTGACATTTGCTGGGGGCCCCCAAAATGTTAACACGGGCCCTGGTTAAAGCATATATAAATACTGCATGCCCTGCAAGCTGGAATTAGGTCTGATGAAGCTCTGTTAAGGGCAAAAGTGCTCATCTATGTAATTTTTTTTCCAATAAAGTATTACTCTCTCACAAGTTATAAGTGCTTGATTACTCAAGTCTCAGCTGAGACTGCTGCAGTTCATGGTTCCTTTTTCTTGGTTTGATGCTTATGACGTACCAATTTTCCCTCCTATTTAATGTTTCTCTCTCATGTATATATATACTGTATATACACATGTATGTATGTATGTATGCATGTATATGTATACATACATACATACATACATACATACATACACACACACACACACACACACACACACACACACACTTTTCTTTGGAAAGACGAGCTCCCTGCCAAAAAGCGAATAAAAAGTAGATCCTAATGTTTTTATGCAAGCAACCAAAGCACAGAATGTTGAACAGTGAGGCAAATCAGCACAGCTTTTATTGAAGACCTTTAAATTCAATCAGGAATGGTTACACATCTTAAAAAAACAAGCCCTGTAAATTCTAAAATGCTGATCACTGAATTCCTACATGAAATGAATAAGTACTGCTTAATCAGCAGAGTGAAATGTATGGAAGACTTAGCTATCATAGACAGACCAGTGCTGGAACAGGTCAGGGATTTGAAGTATTGCTTGTTTAGAAAGGAAGGTGTTTTGAGAAGTATGCAGAATAACATTTTGATTCAGAAGGACAAGCACACATACTGTTGTGCAGTGTTGTGTAAGTAACATTTTGATTCAGAAGGATAGGCACACATACTGTTGTGTAGTGTTTTGTAAGTAACATGTTCGTCACCTGATGAGTGAGATGGTCGTGACTGTTGATTTATATTTTTACTGTTGGCTGATTCAGGGCCTCCACTAAAAAGGGACTTTGCCCAGTCACATTTTTTCAGTAAACAAAGGCAAATAAATAATATTGTTAATATACACAAGTCTGGTCTATCCAGATAAGATGTTCCCTTTTTTAAACGGGATTGATATCTGCAGGTAACAAGTTGCAAAGAAAAGTGTGGAAAAAATTACTGGAAAGCACAGCAGACAGAAATGTTGTGATACCTTGGATTTTTAAAACAAGTAATTAATTATAATACAAGTAATTAATTGTAATACATCTCCTGTTGTAACTGAGCTGGGCCAATTAGTTTTCCTCAGACAAAGTAAATGTGAAGGTCAAAGAAAGTCATAGTTTATACTGAGCTGATGCTCTGCAATGGAAATGTTGCATGATAAAACCACAGACTAATACACTTATGTTGTCTATACCCAGTTTGATAGTTATGTCTCGGTGCGCTGAAATAAAAATGTTAAAAATGCTGCATACGGAAGAATTGCAAATGTTTGTGACAACACCCATGAGTTTTTAAGATTATTACAGAAAGTCTTCAAGACTGGTCTATTAATATGTAATAATAATTTTCTCATTTAGTAAAATATACTTGAAGAAATATGAGGGAGATATAAAAGGAAAACTATACAGACAACCAGTAGCCCACCAAGTCTGTCTCATGGTTGCAAATAGTCATAAGCTGTCTCTGTCTATACATACTGGACACTCCTAAATCCCTTTAGGACACTGTCCTGTGGCTCATTCTGAACCCTTACAACCTTCTCTGTTGAAAAGTGCTTACTTAAACTGTGCAATACCTTTTTGCAATGGTCTCATAAGTTGCTCAGGACAGAATCATCCATGATACTTCACCGCTGACTGATTATTTTCCTCTGGAAAGGCTGCTTGGTATAATTTACTCCTGTCCTTCTTGTTATTATCTGTTAATATTGTAAAATTATTCCAGTTTGCCTTGGCTCAGAAGGATAAAACCTGAACTACAACACAGATGACCCAGGTTTGATTATCAGACTGAGTACTGGAAAGACAGATGCAGCAGATGATGAGAGTGAACAACTGTTGCTGGTTTGCCCATCCTGGGGGAAGGAGCCGACATGACCTGCTGTACTACTGACCACAACAGTATTGCAGGTAGTAGCTACTGTGATAGATGGTCCTGAGAAATGCAGGGGCACATTTTGGTAGTTCATTAGACCTGGCAATAGTCAAAGTGAAGCCACCAGATACTGCTGGGATGGTCTTGGGTGGAGCGAGGACACTTACTTTAGCTATGTCATGCCTGGTGTCCATCTCTTGCTTCTAAGGGGAAACAAATGAGCTGATATGGTTTTTACTTTAGAGAAGAAATGAGTGTACTGTAGGTCTCTTGCCCACTCAAAGGAATGAATGCATCAGCCCTTGCTCCAGCTGGGGAATGCCAGGTCAGGGAGATCTGAATCTGGTGGGAGTAAAGGGGGAAGACTATACCAATCTACCCCTCCCCCTTCATGCTACTGCTACAGTTCCTTCTCCATTCTTGCCTCATTTCTTACTTCCTTTACAGTGATTACTTTTTTAACCTGCTGCTTGGGATGACATGGTCAACAGACCACAATGCTTTGCCAGAGATGGCCTGCACCTGTCACCCCCGGGATTCCAGATACTGGCTAAGGCTCTTGTCGCCCCTATAGTGCCTTTTTTAGGCAAGGTTCAAATGACAAATTCATCACCATAAAAGGAAAAGGCGAGCAAAAACTGAGGGTAATGCTACTCAATGCTAGAAGTCTAAATCTCAAAATGCACTCACTCGAGGCACTCCTTAAAATGGAGAACATCGATATCTGTGCAGTGACTGAGACCTGGTTCAAGGCTCCAAAGAGCACCCCTGCACTACCAGGCTATAACTCATACCACACGTTTTGGCCATGTAACCTGGACCGGAACACCAAAGGCGGAGGTGTGCCCATATTCATTAAGGATATCCACACCTCCAGGCTAGTTGCACAGCATAATACATCCGAGTTTATCAAAGTGCAACTAACTCTGAGCAAAACTGAAATACAAATTGTAGCTTGCTACAGATACCCCACCAAGCCCCAGGATTCCCACTCCTCTTTTCTTGATGTACTGGAAAATATTACAGTTCAACCAAACACTCTAATAATGGGCAATTTCAACTACCCCACCATTAACTGGGAAAACTACTCGTGTACCAACTCCTTCACACAATGCTTTCTGGAATTCATAAACTCCAATGCCCTGGATCAACTTATCCACACCCCCACCAGGGGCAACAATATCCTAGACCTAGTCATTACAAACATGAGTGACTGGTGTTCCACACCTGAAGTCAACTCCTCGTTGGTCTGATCCGACCATAAGCTAATCACCCTTGATATCCACATCCTGCCCCCACCCCTCATTAAGGAAACCATGGTAAAAGATTTCTCCAAATCCAACTTCATGCTTCTTAAGACAGAAGTGGTGAACTTCATGACACCCATGCAGATGGGCAATACAGTTACAACTGCTGAATCTCATACAAATGCACTCTATAAGCACTTACACAAGTGCATGGATCGTGCTATCCCAAACAGAACCAAGATGCTATCCTCCAAAAAAAGGAAGCCAATCTGGTGGTCCCCTGCCATAAACAAACTGTACAACAGAAGGAAGAAATTGTTGCAAAAAAGAGTAAAATCCCATGAGTGGAGGAACTCCCTGGTCAGCCTCAGTAAGAAGCTGAGATTCCTTATAAGATCCTCCAAAGCTAGCTATGGAAACAAAATCACCACTGATTCTAAGGACAACCACAAAGCATTCTATAGCTACATCAAGAATCTCAATGGCAACACTCAGATCTGCTCTGAGTTACAGCACAACGGTGCGAAAATTACAGAACCAACTGATATTGCCAACATCCTGGCAGATAGGTTCAGTGCTAACTTTACCCCCCATCACCCCCTAAAGGGCCCATATCTATACAGGAAGAATGAAGAGTCCCTGTAATCACAACTACGCAGGTAAAAGCTGCACTCTCTAAAGCCAAAAACACAGCATCCATGGAACCAGACAACATCCCAGGCTACATATTACACAAACTTCAGAACGAACTTGCTTCCCACCTAAGCACCATGTTCAATCAGTGAATGGTGTACAGCAACAGTTATCCCACTCCACAAAGGGAGAGCCACCACTGATCCCGGGAACTATCGCCCTATTAGCCAGATGAGCCTGGTCTGGTCTGCAAGGCCATGGAACATATCATTATGGAACTCATAAACAAAGTCATTGGTAACCTCCAAACTCTGGATCCCATCCAGTTCGGGTTTGTGAAGGGCAGATCATGCCTCCTGAACCTGATCGACTTCTTTGAGGCAGTCACCACAGCCGTAGATGAGGGTAAGGTGGTTCACACAGCCTATCCTGACCTTGCCAAGGCTTTCGACACCATCCCCCATTCTGGAATTATAGCTAAACTCACAAAACTAGGTATAAATCCCTACGTCACAAGATAGGTTGCCAACTGGCTCACTGACAGAACCCACACTGTAAACGTTGCACACTTCAAATCTGACCTCAAACCAGTGACAAGTGGAGTACCACAGGGTTCAGTCCTAGGACCTCTCCTGTTTGGTATCTACTTCTCTGAAGTACAGGCTAACACAGAAGGCCTCTGGCTAATGAAGTTCGCAGATGACTGCAAACTAGGAGCCATAGTCAAGTCCCCAAATGATGTAGAAATCCTACAGAAGGGCCTCGCTGAGACAGATGTCTGGTGTCAGAGCCATGGCCTCAAGCTCAATGCCAAAAAGTGCACTGTCATCCCCTTTGGTAAAAACTCTGTACCCATGAACTACTACATAGACAACAGTCTGTTTAACAGCGAATGTGTGGTAAGAGACCTTGGGACCCAGGTGGACAGTAGTTTGTCCTTTGATAGTCACATCACCACAGTAGTCAGGAAGTCCTTCTACGTGGCACACCTCATCATAAAAGGGTTCTCATCCAGGAAAAAATAGGTCATTGTTCCCTTCTACTCAACACTCATTAGACCCATTATAGAGTACAATGCCCCTTTTGGAATGTACCTCACAAGACATCTGCAGCAGCTGGAAAGGCCACAGAAGTACTTCACAAAGAGGATTACTGGCCTCAAATAGATGCCCTACACTGACCATCTCTCAAAACTCCAGCTTTACTCTGTAGCATATCGCCTACTCCGAGGTGATCTCTGCCTAACATATAAAGCTATGTCAAACTCAGAGCTGTTGGACATGCTACACCTAAAGAAATCCCAATCCCTCCGAACTACATGCTCTAGGGACCAAACTTTGTCACCACAATAAACAGGACATGCTGGAGGGATAGATTCCTGTCCCAGAGACTTCCCATACTCTGGAACTGGCTACCCATCTATGTCAAGCAAAGTTCTTCATTCGCACTCTTCAAGAAAAATCTTGATGAGTGGATGAGAAATAGGAAATACACCCCGGGGATCACTTCTGTGTCAATGCTCGGCAGTGGCACAGGAAAATAACTTTCTTGGGTGGCGTAAGCCAGGGAACCTTTTTGGCCAGGCTTACGTAGGCCCTCAGGCTGATAGCCTAGTACCTACCTATGAACCTGGCCTATGGCCAATACTGTCCTGAATGTGCCCGATCTCATCTGATCTTGGACCTGGTCAGTACATGGATTGGAGACACCTGGGAATACCAGGTGCTGTAGATGTATTGCCAGCCTGTGGAGTACAATACCACTATAGGTCAAACCAAGTATTACTCTGACTACCTTTAAGGCTAGTCTTGATGACAGAAGCTGGCCAGGCCCAGTGCTGCTTGCCTTCTATCTCAATTAGTCTAATATCACATCACATCAACTGTGTTAAACTGCTGTTTTATATAATTATTTATATCATTTATTTGCATGTTATGACCGAAATGTACATTTTTAACAGTGTCCTTGCTGCTGGAGTAATTGTTTGAAAATTGTCATAAAAGCGTTGTCTTTGCTGCTTTTGAAAATTGTCATAAGTGTGTGAACTTTGATAATTTTTGAACTGGTTTCTGTTAGCCTTTCACTTTTAGCTAACTTTTGTGTGTTTTTACATTTAACAGACTTGGGATTAATCATCTTGTGGTAGTTGGGGGTAGCCTGATCTGTCTGAGTTGGGGAACACACACAGGAAGGTTTAAAGTGAGGTTGTTTTATTGGTTAGAGGACTACTGGCATTTAGCAGGGCCTTGTATAGACACAGGTACTTAGAAACTAAATTTTCCCTATAAAACTACCCCTGGGACTGTACCCAGTAACTCAGTTGCATAAACAATAACTAGTCTGTGCAGTGAGGATCACTGCCCCATGCATCTACTCCTATGTAGCCAAGTTTTTGCTAACAGAGTCAAAAGCACCCAACCCAGCCTGCTATTAACCCCTCTTGCATCACACTATTGTAGTTCACCTAGAAGGACCTGACATCATGGATAGGCACTTTCCTAATTTTTCTCTCACCAGTCTGGTAAGCCCCCCCCCCTGCCACTTAAATATACCAACTCTGAGATCGCACTACAGTGGAGTGAATGGCAAAGTTCCCATGCCACACAGTACGGCAATCCCCATTCACTACGTTCAAGATTCCGCAATGTTGAGATTCTGGTCCTCAGGATTGAGAGTCTCGGGACTGTGGAATTTCGGTATTCCATAGTGATCCCCTTTCGACATGGTAATATAGGCCCTGTATGAACATGCACCCACACCAGGTACTTCTAATAATATTCAAATGCACAATAAACTCTTCGAAAGACTGCACTTTGCAAAAAATTCTTTGAAATGACTGTACTTTGTGAAATAACTGCTCTGCAATACTGCACACACTTGCCAACACTTTGCATACTTCAGATTATTTAGAAATTTTGAATTGCTTTAGTTAATGCGAAAAAGTAGCACATAGCGAGAAAATATGGTCATTTCCCCTTTTTCATACATTTTATATGATTCGGATATTGTTTCAATTGTTTTTATAATTATTTCAGATATTTTTATCAATACGTTGCAGTATCAGACATTTAATTAGAAATTCGTTTTGAGTGTTCTGAGTGTTTCATTTTATATTCGTTGCAAAAAATGATTTAAGCGAGTTTTAGTACCTGGAATTCGTTTCTGACCTGTTTGTGAGTTGTTTGAACTTTGGATAATCGACTCCTGTATATTCCTCCATTTCTAACTGTGTGCCTCATGCTTTTCACTCTTGATCCCATTCTGACACCATGTTGCTCGTCTTGTGTATATCAATAAGACAATGAGGCTTAGGTGTTCATTTAAGTAATTTATTACACACAAAGAAAGAAAAATGCACCCTGGAAGAATGACAGCAAAGGTAAACTGAAAGCACAGTTTATTAATCCAAAACACAAGTCTATAAAGCTCATAAACACAATCCCATAAAGCACATAAACACAAGTCCATAAAGCACATGAAAACAAGTCCATAAAGCACATAAACACAAGTCCATAAAGCACATAAACACAAGTCCATAAAGCACATGAACACAAGTCCATAAAGCACATAAACACAAGTCCATAAAGCACATGAACACAAGTCCATAAAGCACATAAACACAAGTCCATAAAGCACATAAACACAAGTCCATAAAGCACATGAACACAAGTCCATAAAGCACATAAACACAAGTCCATAAAGCACATGAACACAAGTCCATAAAGCACATAAACACAAGTCCATAAAGTACATGAACACAAGTCCATAAAGCACATAAACACAAGTCCATAAAGCTTTGTGGACTTGTGTTTAAGTGCTTTGTGGACTTGTGTTTTGCTGGTCGTTCTTCCAGGGTGCCTTTTTCTTTGTCTATAGTTCATTTTTTTGTCACTTGGTATTCTCTTTTTCTTATTACACACAAACACATTAGGATGGATGGATGGCTGGAACATTAAACTTAAAAGAGCTAACTGACTAACTACTACATATATACATGCTCTCACTCTGGCTGCCACTTGAAATGGCACTTTTGCTTGCACGTGCTCAGTAGTCATATGCACATGCCCACTGACTGAAATGCTTCTTTAAGGTACACCATGAATTCTGATCCACACTTCCCAGTTAGCAAAATCAACCCAAGGGAATTCTAAAGGTGTTACTCATCAATGCTAACAGCCTAAACAAGAAACACCATTCAATTCAATCTCTCCTCACCTTGGTGAATGCAGACATCTGTGCAATTACTCAGACATGGTTTAAAGCCATGAAGGGCAACTCAGCAGTGCAGGATACAATGCATTCCACACATTTAGGCCAGCTACTGCACATGCAGAGACTAAAGGTGGAGGTGTCTTGATCTACATTAAAAAGAAACATATCTCAAGTCTGGTCAAACAGGCTGATCTGCTTGAGCTTCTCCATGTCCAAACTACCATTGCTAGAGTCCCAGATCATATCCTTGCAAACTATAGGTCACCCTCTATGATCCACAAAACCCATAGCTCATACTTAGATTTACTGGAGATGCTTACCATTCTATGCAATACCATATTTGTGGGGGACTTTAACTACTCCACTACAAAACAGGAATCTTACATGACACAAAATCTGCAGGCGCAGAGATTCCTAGACTTTGTAAACATGACCACTTTGGATCAGTTAGCCCATTTGCCCATTAGTGATGCAAACATACTGGATATGGTCCTCAAAAATATGTGAGCATGCCACTTTCAACTGCCCCCCCCCCCCCCCCATGTAGTGTCCTCTCTGGTAAGGTCAGACCATAAAGCTGTCTCTTTTGAAATAACAATCAATGCTATGACCTCATCAAACTCTCTAACAGGTAGGCAAACTACCTATTGTTAAGCAATTACCTGACAACATTTCAAGCCCCTCTGTACCTACTAAATACAGCTTTCCATGCTGAATTGAAAACAGAAACTCTGTAAAATCATGTTAACAGATCATAGAGACAGCCCAGAATTAACTCAAAAACAAACCACTCTGCTGAATCCAAACAGATTGTACAACAAAGTGCAATACCCAGCAGGATAAAAGCTCTCTCCTCAGACTAAACAAACAAATACTGCAAATTAAGTCTGCCAGAGCCAATTTGGAGGTAAAGATGGTTTCCCAAGCCAAGCCAAGCCAAGCCAAGCCAAGCCAAGGAGAACCACAAGCATTTCTTTAGCAATGTCTGAAACCTCAAAGGTGCGAAACAACAGTGCACAGAACTGACCGTTGTTAAAGCTACTTGCATGGAGCTGAAATATTTAGCAAATCTGCTGGCTGACAAACTCTGAGAGGAGACCACCTCAACAAAAAGGCTGGTAACTATCGGACTCCCTCAGGGCTTTATGTTGGGGTTGTTCCATTTAGGCATTTACTTCTCAGAAGTGAAAGCCAATATCAAAGGCCTCTGGCTGACCAAGTTTGCAGATAAGTATGTGAGAGATGGAAATACACAATCTAACTGGAGACAAAAAATCTCATATACAAATAAGGTTGTCTAGAACACACACTCACACTCGGGCATTGTTGACAAACTCAAGTGGATAGGTAAAAGCCCATTTATCACACAGTGGATAGCCAACTAGTTAACAAACAGGACCCAGGAAGTTAGTATTGGGGAATCCACCTCTACAAAGAGACCAGTCACAAGTGGAGTCCCTCAGGCATCAGTCCTTGGACCGCTCCTTTTTGACATTTACTTCACAGAAGTCAAGCCCAATGTCAGTGGTCTCTGGATGACTAAATTTGCAGATGGCTGCAAATTAGGAGCTGTCCTTGAATCTCACACTGACACAAATGTTCTCCAGGAGGGGCTGACACAGATAAACAACTGGTGTCAGAGAGGGAGCTTTGAGCAGCCATCTGTCCCTGGAGGAGTGGTTCCAGCACAGAGGTTAGTAGTTTACAGGCCATTTTGGGCTAATTTCTCTCTCTTTCATTTCCCTGCTGTAAAAAACATGTTTGCATGGTTTTGCATGTCCGGGCAGTGGCAGTTAGCTACAGCTAAATTCTTCCCGGCTCCACCAAGTGTCCTCTTCAGTTTTTCCCTTGAAAGTAATTTAACTCTCAACCTAAGCACTTAAAAAGCATCCTACAGCCCAGCACTTGCTCAGACCTAATATCAAGCACTAATATACCTCGACACTTGATTGCCTAGCAGGACAAGGCTCATTATTCACCCCTCACCAACTAAGAAGTTCACCTTAATATTCAGGCATGACCAAAGGGCAATTTCAGGTGTACTCTCTAGTCCAGCTGGTGAACTTGGGTATCCTGAGGCAATGTTACAACTGCCTCATGTACACAGGCAACCCTCTCCTCCTACCACAAAACATTAACATATGCAAGAGATGCAATTATATAGCTAAACTGGAGGCTAAGCTCTCTCCACCCAAGACCAGAACAGGCAGTCATAAGGAGAAGGTGAACACTTGCACCACACCTCCCGCCTCACACAGACATACTAAACCATCACTGGCAAAAAATACACATGAATACATGAAATCTTACTCGGAGGCTCTAAATAAAAACCTGCAAAAGCATCAGAGACCTCCAAAGCAGACACCCACAAAACCTGCACCTCCCATCACAAACCAGACAACACATAAAACACAAAATCAGTGTGCCGCACAATCACAGCCCTTAAGGCAAAATAACTTACCTAACACACTAGTAATAGGCGACTCTATAGTCAGGCACACTGATGTCCCACTCACTAGGCTGGACAAGGAGAAGGTTACTGTTAGCTGTATGTCGGGAGCCAGAATCTGCCATATAACACAAGCACTCAGGTCACTCCAGAACAAGTATAAATATGGCTCTGTCATTGTTCATGTTGGTGTGAATGACCTGAGATGTACCTCCCTGGACTACATGAAAAGAGACATGGAAGAGCTCTCTGATCATGTGCACAGGCAGGTATGGCCTTGACCCTGAGTAGCATCCTGCCCTCACCAAGAATGATACCTCAGTATAAAGAAAAAATTATCAATTTCAACAATTTGCTAAGCTTCTGGTGTCATTCAAAGGGGATCCAGTGTCTGTCAGCCTGGAATGACATGCTCAACAAGCCTCGTTGCTTTGCAAGAGACGGCTTGCACCTGTCACCCCTAGGCTTTTGAATACTGGCCAAGGCTCTTGCTGCCCCCATAGTGCCTTTTTTAGGCAAGGCTCAAAAGTCAAACCCACCTCCGTAAACAGCACAAATAAAAAAATGAGGGTTATGCTACTCAACGCCAGGAGTTTAAATCTCAAAATACATGAGCTCAAAGCACTCCTCAGTATGGAGAATGTCGACATCTGTGCAGTAACCGAAACCTGGTTCAAGGCTCCAGAGAGCACCCCAGCACTACTGGGCTACAACTCATACCACACATTTCTGCCACAGAACATAGACCGTAACACAAAAGGAGGGGCTGTATCCATATTCATCAAGGATACCTACACCTCCAGGTTAGTGGTGCAGCATGATACTTCTGAGATTATCCATGTGCAGCTAACATCGGGCAAATCTTCAATGGAAATTGTGGCCTGCTACAGATCACCCTCCATGACCCAGGACCACCACTTTGACTTTCTGAAGACACTGGAAAACATGAAGGTCCTACCGAACACCTGATATAGGGTGATTTCAATTACCCTAGCGTTAACTGGGAAAGCTACTTGAGTACAAACTCCCAGGTCCAGCGCTTCCTGTAATTCATCAACTCAAATGCCCTGGATCAGCTGGTAAACTCCCCTACCAGAGGTGAAAACATATTGGACCTGGTCATCACCAACATGGGCGACAGGTGTTCCACGCCGGAGGTCAACCGGTCACTGGTTAGATCAGACCATAAACTAATCACTCTGGATGTCCACACCACACCACCACCCCCAACCAAGGAAACCACAGTGAAAAACTTTTCTATAGCAAACTTCACCTTACTTAAGACAGAGGTGGTAAGTTTCACAGCCCCACGCTAAAGAATAACAGTGTCCAAGATGCAGGAACCTTTACAAATGCACTCTATGAGCACCTACAAGGATGCATGGATCATGCCATCCCTAGCAAAACCAAGGCTCACTCCCCTAAGAGAAGGAAACCAGTCTGGTGGACCCCTGTCAAACAGGCTATATAATAGAAGGAGGAAACTAGTTCAGAAAAAACGCAAATCCCAAGAAGGAAAGACATCCCTGATCAGTATCAGTAAGAAACTAAGGTCCCTCATAAAATCAGCCAAGGCTAACTTTGAAAGAAAAAATAGCCAAGAATTCAAAAGATAACCACAAAGCCTTCTTTAGCTATGTCAAGCATCGAAGTGGCAACTCACAGATATGCTCTGAGCTAGTGCAAAATAGCACAAAATATACTGAACCTACTGATATTGCCAACATCCTGGCAGATAGATAGATTCAGTGCAAACTTCACCTCCCTCTCACCCCCAAAAGGGCCCACAACAATACCAGGAAAGTGTAGTGTCCCAGAAATCACAGACGCACAGGTGAAAATGCCCTGTCAAAAGCCCAAAGCACAGCATCAATGGGGCCAGAGGGTGTTCCAGGCTGTGTCTTGCATGAACTACCCCCCCCCACCTAAACACACTGTTCAACCTCAGCCTCTCCACAGGCTACGTGCCCATAGAATGGTGCACAGCAATGGTTATTCCGCTCCACAAAGGATGGGCCACAACTGACCCTAGTAACTATCGTCCCATAAGCCTGACTAGCCTGATTTGCAAGGCTATGGAGTGCATCATCATGCAACTCATTAACAAAGACATTGGGGAACCTCCAAACACTTGACCCAACCCAGTTCGGCTTTGTTAAGGGCAGATCATGTCTACTAAACCTGGTTGACTTCTTTGAGACAGTCACCAAGGCCATAGATGAGGGGAAGGTGGTTCACACAGCCTACCTTGACCTCGCCAAGGCTTTTGACAACATTCCCCACTCGGGAATTATAAAAAAAATCACCAGCCTGAACATAAACCCCTACGTCACGAGATGGGTTGCCAACTGGCTTACAGACAGAACTCACATGGTAAGAATAGTGGTGTCCCACAAGGCTCAGTCCTGGGACCCCCACTGTTTGGCATATACTGCTCAGAAGTACAGACAAACACAGGAGGACTATGGCTAACCAAGTTCATCGATTACTGCAAACTGGGAGCCATAACTGACTCTCCGGCTGACACGGACATTCTCCAAAAGGGCCTTACTGAGACGGACACCTGGTGTCAAAGTCATGGTCTCAAGCTAAATGCCAAAAAATGCACAGTCATCCCATTTGGGAAAAACAAAACACCCATGAATTACCACATAGGTGGTAGCCCCCTTAATACAGAAGAGGTAATAAGAGATCTGGGGACCCAGGTAGATAGTAATCTCTCCTTTGACAATCATATTGCCAAAGTAGTTAGGAAATCCTTCAATGTAGTCCATCTAATTACTAAAGGGTTCGCATCTAGAAATAAAGAGGTTTTAGTGCCCCGCTACTCGTCACTCATCAGACCCATCATAGAGTGCAATGCCCCATTTGGGATGCACCTCACAAGACACTTCCAACATCTGGAAAGACCACAAAAGTACCTCACCAAGAGGATTACTGGCCTCAAACATATGTCTTATGTAGCCCGACTAGAAAAACTCCGGCTGTACTCAGTGGCATATCGCTTACTCAGAGGTGATCTCTGCCTGACTTACAAAGCCATGTCCAACTCAGAATTGATGGACATGCTCCACCTAAAGAAATCCAAGTCACTGAGAGCCACTCACTCTAGTGAGCTAAACCTCACCACAAAAATAAATAGAACTTGCTGGAGGGATAGATTCCTGTCACAGAGACCCCCCATGCTTTGGAACAAAATTCCTAACTACATTAGGCAGAGCCCCTCACTAACACTCTTCAAGAGAAACCTTGACGAGTGGATGAGTAACAGAAAATGCACCCCTGGGATCACTTCATTGGCTCTTCTTGACAAAGGTTCAGTTAATTAATCAATGGGGTGGCTAAAGCTGACACACTCTGGCTAGGCTTATAAATGCCCTTGGGCAGATAGCCTAGTACCTACCTATAAACATATAGGCTAAAGCTAAATGCCAAGAAATGCATAATAGTATCCTTTGGGAAGTCATCCATCCCTGGTTAACTATCATATTGACAACACACCCCTTAGAGTTGACCCAGCAGTCAGGGACTTAGGGACACACACACATAGTAATCTAGCCTTTGACCATCACATGTCTACAGCGGTGAGGAAATCATTCTATGTTGCACAACTTATAAACAAAGGTATGGCATCTAAGTCCAAGGAAGTCATTGTTCCACTGTATTTGGCATTCATCAGACCTATCATTGAGTACAATGCGCCCCTTTGGTATGTACCTATCCAGGGATATCCAACAACTGGAACATCCACAGATGTTCCTCACTAAAAGAATACAGGGCATAATTAAAATGTGCGATGCAGACTGCCTCAAGGTCCTATCCCTGTATTCTGTCTCCTACAGGCTTTTGAGGGGGGAGAACTATGCCTGATATACAGGGCACTGTCAGATCCCACTCTGATGGACCTCCTGCATATCCACACAACAAACAGCACCAGAATTGCCCATTCTAAAGACTTAAACCTTGTCTGTGATATAAATAGGACCTGTGGAGAGATAGGTATGTATCTCAGAGACTACCCTGTCAATGGAATAGATTTCCCTCCTAACCCAATTCAAGTGCAACTTGGACATTTGGATGGGAAACCGTAAATTCATCCTTGCTTTGGCATCTATATCTCTAATGGATACAGGTAACCTGTAAATGGTTCATCTCCCAGGCCCATGCTTAGAATTATCAAGGGTTTCAGAACTTGTCAGAGTTTTGGGATGCATGGCTAGGCTTAAAAAAGCCCTTGTGATTGTTAGCCTAGTAAATACCTATGAACCTATGAATTACATTCACCACACGATGTACACCACAAATACAGACCAGTCCATGCTGAGGCACTAAAAAACAATGTTCCCAAACCTCAAAGATGTCCTAAGCCTATGAATGGCAATGCCTGGCCTCAGTCACCTCTAAAGCACTCACCAAAAGTAACACCAAATACCACACATACCCTTACACCCAGTGGATCCCCAAGAACAAAGCCCATAAGGCAAGCCAACACATTACCCAAGACTCTTGTAATAGGGTATTTCTTTGTTCAACAGACAGATGCCACACTCACTGGACCAAACAAAGAGACAATTATGGTTAATTGCATAGCTGGAGTCAGGATACACCAAGTCATATGCGTACTCAAGTCATTACACCGCAGGTACCAGCATGATTCTATTATAGTCCATGTGGACATTAATGACTTCAGACATACATCCCTGGACTATATGAAGACAGACATTGTTGATCTCTCTGAATATGTGTCTCAGGCAGATATGTGCTTTGCATTGAGCAGTATTCTACCTTCATCAAGGATAATCCCACAGTATGAACAAAACATCAAGGACTTCAATAATTTGTTAAGTTGCTGATGTTTTTCAATCTTTCAATATTTGTAGCATGGGAGGACATGACTAGCAAACCACATTGTTTTCAAAGGGGGGTCTGCACCTGTCTCCTTGAGGTTACAGAATATTGGCTATAACTTTATTCATCCCCTTAAAGGTGTTTTTAGACCCCTACTGACATAACAAATAAAACCCAATGAAACCTTAAGGTATTACTGCTCAATGCTAGCAGCCTAAACAAGAAGAGCCTCACCCTACAAGCTCTCCTCACTATAGAGAATATAGACATCTGTGCCTTTACTGAGACATGCTTTAAATCCACAGAAAGTACTCCAGCAGTGCAAGGCTTCAGTGTTTTCCACAAGTTTAGGCCATCAGCTGCACAGACATGGACAAAAGGCGGAGGAGTCTCAATTTATATTAGGAACAATCATAATTCTATGTTAGTAAAATAGGATGATGCTGTGAAATTCATCCAGATGTAAATCAATATTGGCAAAGTCCCATACCATATCCTAGCAAGCTATAGGTGACCCTATATGTCCCTTGAATCTCATAATTCATACCTAGACCTGACCATTACATTCACCATTAAACCAAATACCCTATTAATGGCAGACTTTAACTGCCCCTCTACAGAATGGGAAAATACACTGCCTCATACTTGCAGTCACAATGATTCTAGGACTTTATTAACACAAATACTCGACCAGAGGTTTAAACACACTGGACCTGGTACTCACCAATATGGAACAGTGTTGCACCCCCTCAGTGTCACATCATCACTGGTGAGGTCAGACATCAAAGCTGTCTCTTCAAAATAAAAATCAGCTCTGCAACCTTAGCAACACTAACAGTTAGGAACTATTCCAAAGCAAACTGCATCCTATTAATTGATAGTTTGTCAAAATTCAATGTCCCTCTCAACCCCAAGTTCAGAACAACCTATGTGGAATTGATTACAGGGATCTTCTACATCCATGTAAATGGCTGCATAGACGCTGCTGTCCCTACTAGAAGTAAGCCCCCAAAAAACTCTAAAAATAAAACACACTGATGGAATCCTAACCTTAATAGGGTGTATAACAAAAGGAAAAACATCATGGCTAAAATCAGGAACAGCAACTCCCACAATGATAGGCGCTCTCTAATTAAACTAAACAGGAAAGTAAGGGAATTAATTAAGGCCACTTACAATGTCAAGATGGGCTCACAGTCTAAAGTCAACCACAAGGCCTTCTACAGCTATGTCTGAAACCTAAAAGGTAGCACACACCAGTGTGGAGCATTTAAGTTCATAGGTGATTATTAGGCCAATGACCCCAGGGAGCCTTCTTAAGCCTAGCGATGCTTCCCCAGGTGAGAATCAATTCCTGTATCTTATGCTTGTGAGGTAAACACCTTAACCATTTATGCTAACCCCTGGTGGTCAGTGGTGCTACATTCACTGATCAACATAGCAAATTTACTGGCTGAGAAATTAAGCATAAACTTCAACCCCCACTCCATCTCTACCTTCCCCCATGAAATACCTACTAGTATAATCCCCAACTATTAATGAGAGCAGGTCCTGGTGGCATTCACTAAGGCCAAAAACCTAGCCTCAGTGGTCCCTGACAACATTCTGGGATGTCTCCTAAATGATTTGAGACATGACCTATCAGAATCATTTAAGTCATTTTTCAACTACAGCCTTAAAACAGGCTTTGCATCATGAGAATGGAGGACTACAGAGGTTATTCCACTTCACAAGGGTCGACCATCAACTGACCTTGGAAACTACAGACCTATTAGTCTAATATGCAAAGCCACAGAACAAATTAACATTGAAATGTTCAGCAAAGACACAGGCAACCTTCAGACACTGGATCCAACTCAGTTTGACTTTGTCAAGGGAAGGTCATGTCTACTTAACCTGGTGGACTTCTTTAAGAAGGCCACTAAAGCAATGGATGAGGGTGAAATGGTGCATACCACCTTCCTGGCCCTAGCTAAGGCACTCAGTACAATGCAATACCTCACTTGGCTATAGCTGACAAACTCACTGAATTGGGCATAAACCCATACATAACTCACTGGATTGCAAGCTGGCTCACAGACAGGACTCAGGAAATCAGGATTGGTGATACCACCTCCACCAAGAGACCAATCACCAGCTAGGTACCTCAGGGGTCCATGATGAGATCACTCCTACTTGGCATATACTTCTCAGAGGTAAAGGCTGACTTAGGTTCCCAGATGACTGGAAATTGGGAGATATGACAGATTCCCCACATGACACAAACATCTTACAAGAGGGTTTAATACAAACAACTGGTGCCAAAGCCATGAACTAAAAATCAATGCCAAGAAATGCATTATAGCGCATTTTAGGAAAACTGCCACCCCAAGCTAATTACTACTTCCGTAAGACGCCCTAAGAGATGACCCGGTATTCAGGGATCTGGGAATGTACTGTACATAGATAATAATCTGGCATTTGACCAACATGGGGCTGAAGTAGTAGGACAATCATTCTATACCTGACAAGGCACATGCAGCAAATAGAATGTCCACAGAGGCTCCTCTCAAATAAGTACTGGCTGTAAACATGTCCTATGTAGATCACCTTAAAGCTCTATGTCTGTACCTAGTTTCCTACAGACTGCTGAAAGGTAATTTGCCCCTATCATACAAGGCACCCTTAATTCCCACTCTGATGGACCTTTTGCACACCTGTAAAACCAATATCATCAAACTACTCAATTTAGGGTCTTGAAATTTGCTTCTGACAAAAATAGGTCATGCTGGAGGGGCAAGTATATGTCACAGAGAATTACCCTCTTTCAGAATACGATTCCCCATCCATTTGAAGCAGCGTTCTTCCCTAACCCTATTAAAGTGTAGTCTGGACCAGTGGATGGGAAACAGGAAATTCACGACAGGTCTAGCACCTGTGTCTCTAATGAACACTCACAGTCTCTAAATCATACCCTGGCTTACACATCCCACTTAAAATATCTTCTAAGGCTCAAAAGACTTGCGGGGTACAGTAGGATGTATGGCTAGGCTTATAAAGGCCCCAGTGGTCATTGGCCTAGTATACACCTATGAACCTTTTGGATGGGTAGACACAAATTTAGACCAAGATTTCCATGTATAACCCTGCTCAGTTTGAAAGGTGAGCACTATTAAGTGCTTTTATAAGTATGTCTATTTAAATGTGTTTATAGCTAGGTACCTTGGGCTCCTTGCAATCACTTCCTAATATTGTTCCATTTTTCCCATCTTGTGACAATCCCTATGACCTAGCACCTGTTTATAACAGTACTAAAATAATTTTATTGCGCATCCACCCTAATAAACTAACACAAATCCCACACTGTTACAATGACAGACTTTTGTTTTCCTCACAAAATCATTAAGGTTTATACCACAGATATGAAATTACTGTCACTGTAAAATACAGCAATAATTCTGCTTTCTGCCTTTTCTTCCATACAATAAACAAAAAAGTGCATACAAAAGATCTTACTTGATACTGTGACATCATTTTTCTACTATTTTTCCATAAAATCTTCACTAACATACACCACATTTGTTGACAACTAGCAATTCAAGTAATTTGCTGTTCTCTTTCCTAAAAAAATAATGTTGGAGCAGTGGTTAAAATACTTAGTTAATGTGAACATACACAAAAATGCATTAAAGAGTTCTACATATTTTAGAAACCTAGCAGAAATCCTGCAATGGAAACAATGTGGTTAGAAAAACATTTCATATAGCCCACCTAATCATGAAGGGATTCACACATCTAGATCAGGGGAGGTCATTGTGCCTATTTACTCATCCCTCATCAGGCCCATAATTGAGTACAATGCCCCTTTTGGGATGTACCTTACCAGACACCTGCAGCAACTGGAAAGACCCCAAAAGTACCTCACCAAGAGGATCAAAGGGCTCAAACAGATGCCATATGCTGCCCGGTTAAAGAAACTCCAGCTCTACTCAGTGGCATACCGCCTGTTCAGGGGCGATCTGTGCCTGACATATAAAGCCATGTCCAACCCGGAATTAATGGACATGCTGCACCTCAGAAAATCCAAATCCCATCGAGCTACGCTCGAGAGACTTGAACCTCAGCACTGAAATAAATAGGACATGCTGGAGGGACAGATTCATAACCCAGAGGCTCCCTTCACTCTGGAATAAAATCCCAGTCCAGGTTAGGCAGAGTCCCTCATTGACTCTCTTCAAGAGGAATCTTGATGAGTGGATGGGAGATCGTAGGTTTAACCCGGGTATCACTTCTGTGTCACTGTTAGACAGAGGCACAGTATACTAACCTCGAAAAAGGGCATAGCAAAATTCATTTAAAATGGGTGGTGAAAGCCAAACACATTCTGGCTAGGCTTATAAATGCCCTAGGGCAGATAGCCTAGTATGAACCTATGAACCTATGATCCATCCTTATAGCAAAGTCAATGTGCAGAAAAAAATGGTCACCTAAAGGAATGAAGGGATTTGCCATTCTGGTACTACATTGAGTGCACCGAGCCACCAAACATGACGTCAGGGAGATACTGTTTTTCATGTTGTTTTTAGCACCATCCCTGCATCACTAGGACATGGATATATGGTTACTGGGAGGGTTCCCACTAGGGCCTGGGTATAAGGTTACTGGGAGGGTTCCCACTAGGGCCTGGGTATAAGGTTAAAGGAATGGTTCCCACTAGGAACTGGGTACAAGGTTACAGGGATGGTTCCATCTAGGGCCTGAGTATAAGGTTACAGGGAAGGTTCCCATTAGGACCTGGGTATAAGGTTACAGGGAAGGTTCCCATTAGGACCTGGGTATAAGGTTACAGGGAGGGTTCCCACCAGGGCCTGGATATAAGGTTACTGGGAGGGTTCCCACTAAGGTATGGATATAAGGTTACTGGGAGGGTTCCCACTAGGACCTGGATATAAGGTTACTGGGAGGGTTCCCACTAGGGCATGGATATAAGGTTACTGGGAGGGTTTCCACTAGGGCCTGGATATAAGGTTACTGGGAGGGTTCCCTCTAGGGCCTGAGTATAAGGTTACAGGGAGAGTTTCCCACTAGGGCCCAAGTATGACGTTATAGGGAGGATTCTCACTAGGGCAATTGTATAAGGTTACAGTGAGGGTTTCCCATTAGGACCCAAGTATAAGGTTACAGGGATGGTTCCATCTAGGGCCTGAGTATAAGATTACAGAGAGGGTTTCCCACTAGGGCCCGAGTATGAGGTTTACAGGGAGGACTCTCACTAGGGCATTGTATAAATTTACAGTAAGGGTTTCCCACTAGGCCCTGAGTATAAGGTTACAGGGATGGTTCCATCTAGGGCCTGAGTATAAGGTTACAGAGAGGGTTTCACACTAGGGCCCGAGTATGAGGCTACAGGGAGGATTCTCACTAGGGCATTGTATAAATTTACAGTGAGGGTTTCCCACTAGGGCCTGAGTATAAAGTTACAGAGAGGGTTTCCCACTGGGGCCTGAGTATAAGGTTACAGGGAGGATTCTCACTAGGGCACTTGTATAAGGTTACAGTGAGGGTTTTGCACTATGGCCTAAGTATGAGGTTACAGGGAGGATTATCACTAGGACATTTGTATAAGGTTACAGTGAGGGTTTCCCACTAGGGCCCGAGTACAGTGTTACAGAGAGGGTTTCCCACTAGGGCCCGAGTATGAGGTTACAGGGAGGATTCTCACTAGGGCACTTATATAAGGTTACAGTGAGGGTTTCCCACTAGGACCTGAGTATGAGGTTACAGGGAGGATTCTCACTAGGGCACTTGTATAAGGTTACAGTGATGGTTTCCCACTAGGGTCTGAGTATAAGGTTACAAGGATGGTTCCATCTTGGGCCTGAGTATATAGTTACAGTGAGGGTTTCCCACTAGGGCCAGAGTATGAGGTTACAGGGAGGTTTCTCACTAGGGCCTGAGTATAAGGTTACAGGGAGGGTTCCCTCTAGGGCCTGAGTATAAGGTTACAGGGAGGGCTTCCCACTAGGGCCCTTGTATAAGGTTACAGTGAGGGTTTCCCACTAGGGCCCAAGAACAGTGTTACAGGGAGGGGTTCCAGTCAGAGGCTGAGCAGCATCAGCCACTACTTATGGCTTCACTCCCATTGTCTGAGTCTTCTCAGTTCATTGACCTAATCCTTACTTCTAGGATAACCCTTTGCTAGGTAGGCATTTTTCCAAACCCAGCTTCTCAAGTAGATCACCTTCCAATGTCATGGGGTAGATACATAAGATGGCTGTGATTCACAAAAATGTAAATTATTGAATAACACAGCATGTGGTACATGATTTAGATGTGCCACAGACCTGATCTCTCAGTATTAGCTGCCTCTGTGTTGAATATATAGCAAGGAGACCCTGGTAACACCAAATAGACTACATAATGAGGCAGAAGATACAAACTATTAGACAAGCAGTACATGTATATTTCACCAGCCTACATACATCATGTCATGCAAACACAGCTCTTGTATCTAGGATCAACAGTCTGCCAACCTCAGCTGCATTTATTTATTTTATTTATTTTCAGTTTGATTACTGGGGAAGTCCACTGGGCCCAAAAGTGCCCATTTTCAGTGGAGGCCCGGGGAGAAAAGCTCCATAAAACATAATGCAGTAAAGAATACACAAGTATAAAAGGTACAGTATATAACACAGTTTACAGACATGTACATTCGATGGCTGCTACTTGCATGCTTGCTGCCTGGATCACTTCCTTCCTGCTATTGTAAAATAAGTATGCAGTTGCTTATTGGCCAAGGTATCCCCCTCCAACCAAATCCATTGCTCTGGTACAACCATTTTGTATGTTTTCCATATTCTGACCTGGCAAAGTAGCAAAAAATAACCAATTTGTTCTTACCTTTTTAGCTTATATATGAGAAAAAGCTCCTTATTGATCGTAGTTTGGGAGTTATTTCTCTACCTATCAGAATTAGGAATTTGTTTGTGAATATATATATACTTGCCAATCCGACTAATACCAGGGTGAAATGTGTCATTTACAAAAGTGCAAACATCCCCTCCCCAGAGGCCACCATGGTACTTTGGCATGCCTTCCTGCAAAGTTAAGAAATACCAACCCAGATATGACACTTCATCTTAATTATACTAATTTAAGTAAATACAGTTACATGAATTACAAGGGTCTACTAAAGCATTAGCTGGTGGAAGACCCACCCATCTTCGGGGGGGTGGGGGTGGAGGGAGGGTATTACTGATGCATCAGAGAGGGTCATCTCATAGAACGACTGCTGCTGTAACAATGTATCTATTATCCAACACAGAAAGCAATGTTGAAAACATTACTACCAGATAAAAATAACTGCTACAAGGGCAACTGGTTTAGAGCCTACAAATAACTGGTGAATTGAAAAGGATACAATAAAAAGATCAAATACATTTAGGCCAATTTTAATGACCTCTCTATTCTCATGAACCAGAAGCCCAAGATAAAGGTGAGAGAAATAAGGCAGTGGTAATTCCTTTTTCTGGAGGTGTAGGTAAAGTTAAGAATAGTGTAACAAGAATTTGGGTGGCTGTTTTTGGCTCTCTGGGACTACTGGATAAGGTAGGAGAAGGCCCGTATTTTGTGCACAAAACAATAAGTAACCTTAAAGGCATACTTGAAAAAGGTTGCATAAAGGGAACATCATCAACTAAAAACAATAGCATGCACAAATGCAGTTTTTGTCAATGCCCGTACATTCTGGAGGCAATTAGTATATCATTCTGATCAGGGGAAAGACTATCTACCCATATGATAGCATTTTGTAAGGAGAATTATGGCTGTAATACCCTAGAGGCTGTTTACATGACAAGATTCTACCTGTCCTTAATTTTACAATGGTAAAAGTGAACAGGCTTTGAGAGAATGTATGAGTATCTTTATGCAATGAAAAAAGGGGATGAGGCAAAGGCCTTGTATAAACAGGTCAAAGATTATCAGAGTATTAAAAAGTTTAAGTTTTTTGTTTTGGAAAAGAATGAAGGAGGTGGAAAGTAGGAGGACAGGTCTGAGAGCAGGGAACTGCACTGGCAACTTTTGCTTAATGAAACACAATTGTTGGTTGGAATGCTACTATTATTAATCCAGTTTTAAAGCTAGAGCGGCTAGGGTTTAAGGGAGTAAAATTTATAAAATATAAATACAAATTTAATGTTTTAAAAGTTTTTAACTGCATTTGTAATATTAAAGTTACAGTAAGTACTTTATTATTTTTTAAAAACAACTAAATGCATGTTTTGGAAGTGTACCCATATAGATTAGGTAAGCAAGACCACATGATGGAATGCAATGTGTGTTCACGAATACTATGGCTTAACTGTTTTATAGGATGAAGTTTTTATGCAAATGAACAATAGCACTGTTTTCTTTTGTATTAAATTTGTGACATTAATTAAAGTAGATTACTCCCACTTTAAAATCTTAGTTGTTGTTCTTGTGGCATTTTTCATTTTTATCTGGTATTAATGCACCTATTACATCAATCATTGAGAACCCTCACAGGTAGGTCCTAGCTGGGGCTGATTCCAAAGCAGTACCAGCAGCATGGAAGGAATCAGAGGTTTACCCAAGGCCGTAGCTCAGACTTCTAAGTTTAGCAGAGTCCACTTCCTGAATTACTTCCTCAAGATGACGCTGAGACAATTAGGCTTAAGATGTATACCAAGGACTAACTGGTTGCAGCATGCAAGATCGTGAGGCATCTTTGCCTTTACTAAAGTTTACTTCATTTACAGCATTTGCAAATGAGTAGTTAGTGACTAATACTAAAAAATGATGGAGTTGGCAATCCACTTCAAAGTGCTCATCAATCACAACTCTCCCTCCATCCCTCAGAGTGAAACAAATGAACAACTAGTATAGTGTCTTCATATCTACTTGCTATCACAATTTCTTGTAAATTTGGTCATAACTTTATTTATACATTTATTAACTAGATAGGTAGGCTGACCTAATGATCCTTTCAAGTCACAACCCAGGTCACAGCTACAGAACTTAAAATATTTACTACATTGAATCATAATGAGGAAAAAAAATCTGAGAGAGAACTGGCACATACAAAACAGAGAAAAAAAGTATTTACAAATGTGTACAGTATTTATACACATAAAAGAATTCATAAACGTACAATGAATCATACGTACAAATAAATGCATGTATACTAATGGAATACAGCTTTACAAACAGCATAATAATAGAAGTACAGTTGTACATACCATGTAAGCAATGCAAGTGAAATATGTACATACAGTAACGCGTTTGAAATTTGCAGGATGGAGTAGCAAGGATACATCCATCGCATCATAACATAAGGGATTAGTACACAAAAAAATCAGGGATGACAGCTAGGAAGATGCATGGAGACAGATCATAGGGGTCCGAATGAAGAGATGATAAATCAGCAAGCAAAGGAGAGCAGTTTTGCTGGAACTGAATTCATCCTCAAGTCTTGGTGAGTACCTTAACAAGTTGGACTCTGTTTTTCACAAAATCTCACCAAGATGACACTGATATATAGACTGTATTTTATATAGGATATATTATGGACAGAACTAGGTTAAAAATAAAAAAAAGACAGCTGGGTTCCGAAGACCCAGGATAAAAAAGTGCCCAATCCTGGTATGTGCATTGGTGCCAGGACTGGAAGAAATTACAGTGCAGAATCCTGAAGACATGGAGCCAGTCCTACAATGGGGCTAGGCCAGGCCCTCCTGTTGTAGAAGAAAGTAGAAGTCCACAAAAATTGATAGGCCAAACAAGAGCCATGAAGAAAACAGAGTGGACTATTGAGGATAAGAAAGAAATTATGTATTGTTACTGTTCTGTAAGAAGCCTTGAATTTCCAGACAGAAGATATACAAAAGGAAATTAGAGAAAATAAAAATACTTGCACAAGAAAAACTTTCAGAAGTTTGACATAAGATTTTGTGTTCATTAATACAACAGATTTATGAAAAACATTATATAGACCAAGAAACCTTGGGCTTTTTGGAAAAAGAAGCAATTGAGGAAGTGCGAAAATATAAAGAACAAAATCTAGAAATTTTTGGAAGTTATAAAAAAGAAATATGGACATGGGAAAGAAGAGATCTGATATAGTGCAATATTTATGCAAAGGAGAAAGCCAAATTAATTAATACGAAAAAAGCAACCTCAAAGATATAAGAAGAGAAATACAGGCAAAGGCATCAGGTTATGGAAAATTTCACAATACCAAAATAGGAAAACAAAGAGGAAAAGTAGAAAGAGGATTAGTAATGGAGAAGTTAAAGAAATAGAACGTGAGGTTATTGACTGCCTGTGAAGTGAAGAATTTAGCACAGAAAATTTTACTTTGATAACATCACAGCAGGATAGAGCAATGGATCCCTGAATTAAGGAGAAACCCGTGCAGCAGGAAACATATGATTAGCTGCCATATGAAGATACTTTGGAATCTTCCACAGGAAACCAGTGCAAAAGTTTAGTTGGAGTTTCATAGCAAGGGGAGGAACAGGAAACTGTGGCGACTCAGACACAGTTAATACTGTGAAGTGAAAGGCCAGTGAGTTCCCATATGAAAGAGCAACGGATGACAGAGGATGAAACTGAAAAGAATATGGCACAGGAAGATGCTCTGGAACTCTTTATAGAATGCCTGCAGGAAATGGAGAACAAAGAATGTGCCATCAGTTTAGACGAAAATGATCTAAGAGAAGAGTTGCTTTATTTAATAGAGATAGACAGATATTTTAAGATCGATGAAAGAAATAGACTACAGAAAGTGAAAAATAAAAAAAGTGATAAGTTTTGATAAAACAAATGAACACTGTAATTAGAACTATTTACAGAGATTCATGCGATATAACAGAAGCAAATAATCTGTTATTAATTTTAACTGCAAAGTAATATATCTTAAGTCCTACCACAAAAAAAACAGGGCACGAAAGGAAGGGGAGAAAACAAATGCCATCATGGAAGCATTGAACAGAGAAAACTATAAAGCAATTAAGACAAGTGGTGATGTTGGTCGAAGAGTATAGAAGGAGGAACAGATCAACAAAAATACTCAGAAAGATAGATGTGATAAAAGCAATGCACAGTATCAGAACAAATTAGGATCTATTGTGCTCTATAACAAATAAACTAAAAATATCAGTACAGGCAGAAAAAGATTAGAAGATATGCTGATAAATATATAGGAAATGTACAAATTATGCAATTTATAAAAAAGAAGAAATTAGCACATTTTGGAAAAATACATATGAAGATCCTGTGGAACATAACAAGGATGCTAAATAGATAGAAGTAGTAAAAGAAAGAATAAGAAGTTCAAATCTACAGGATATGAAATGGGACAAAGTAAAGCCAACAAGAGAAACCAAGAACCAAACAAAAACTGATGGAGGTCCAGGGAGCACACAAGTCCAATATAAACCACACAGCTAGTAGCAACCACCAAGGATTTATTGAGCAAAAACAGTAGTCAAGCGCTTTCATCTTACATCAAGACTTCATCAGGATAAAGTAAAGGCCAGAGAGACTGAAACAATGTTAAGAAAAGCCACTAACTGGAAAACCCAAGGCCCAGGTGCACTACCTAACTTCTGGCTAAAAGTATTAACATATTTACATGAAGATTTAGCCATGTGTAAGAACTATTTATACGCGCATACCAAACAGACACCAGCCTGGTTAGCAACAGGAAAAACAGATACACAAATAACCTGCCTTCCAACAACGTATAAACTATACACTGGGATTGATGCTGACAGAGTTTATAGTTATTTAGAAGAAAACACAATCATGGCAATAGAACAAAAGGGTAATAAAAAAGTCATATGGAACAAAGGATCATTTGCAGTTAAATTCACAATGGAGAGCTGTAAAAAGGGGAAGAATCTAAGTATAAAACTATAAAAAAGCATTTGACAGTATTCCACATTCATGGATAAAAGAGTGCTTAAAATGTATAAGATATACCCTACACTGATCAGTTATATTACAGTGACCATGAAACAGTGGCAAACCACTTTGCAGTTAATATAAAGGACAAATTATTATTCCAGGGATAAAAAATTCAAAAGGGGATATTCCAGGGTGACTGTATATCACTGCTGCTCTTTTGTCTTTCCCTTAACCCATTAAGCTGTCTATTTAACAGATTAGGTCACGTCTCTCAGAAAAAGTGTGAAGACATCATCTTTTTGTAGATGAAGTTCATCAGATGAGGAACTGAAAGCACAACTGCAAGGGGTCAGAATTTTTCAGATTATGTAAGAATATAATTTAGTCTTAATAAATGTGCAAACGCAGCCTTTAAAGCAGGAAAGCTGCACCACCAAGAAAACATTAGTTCGGGACAGGAATGTGATATAAAAGAACTTGAGCAAGAGGGAGTGTATAAATATTTGGAAACCAATGAAGGATCAACAATAAAACATGAACAAATGTGAATAAAACTTAGTAAGGAATATTTTAGAAGACTAAAATTAAAACTGAAAACAGAGTTGACATCTAGGAACAAAGTCCAAACTATAAACCAATTTGCTCTTCCTGTCCTAACTTACAGTTTTGGAGTGACTGACTAGCCCCAAAAGGTATATAAACAAAAAACATAGCCTCAGGCAATAAAACAACCAGAGCAAAAAGAAGCAGATGAGAAAAAAACACAGTCGCACTGGATGTAAAACAGCAGAATATCCAATTTATTGTAAGTAAGCACTTTCGAGGGTTCACCTCTTCATCAGGCTTAGATAAATATGACGTAAAACAACCACATTAATTTAAAGCCATACATAACATTTTTAAAAACATCACAGCATACATAAACTAAAAACTAGTGTCTCAACTGTCTCGCTTTCAGGAAAGGTTTAATAGAGGCCATATTATTCAAACCAGGTGCTCTATCAGCGCGCAGTAACATAATCCATTTTTGTTCAGCCGCCTCAGTAATATTCCTCGTATCTCCTCCCCTTTTGCTGACTGCGGGTATGTCCAAGACCAGAAACAAACATATGTTCACTACCTTCATTCTCTATGTGCATAGCCAAGGCACTACTTTCCTTTTTATTTTTTATATCCCTCATATGTTCAAGTATCCTGTCTTTGAACTATCTATTAGTCATGCCAATATAATATGAATAACATTTGACACAATAACTCAAATATATTACATTGACTGTTTTACAGTCAGCGTAGTGAGAGGGCTCTATTCTGAAGCCTAGATTAGGGTGTGCAATATTAGTACCTGTGTGTATATATGCACAGGCTGTGCAATTCCTGCATGTATATGTACCTACTCTATCTGGTCAAAGACTAGTCATATTTAAACTAGATTTAAAACAAAGATGGTTTTTTAGGGTCTTATTATTTCAAAAAGTAAACTTAGGTTTGCCTCCTACTATCTCCTTCAACCCATCCAAAGTAGAGAGCATATTCCAGTTCTTATTAATGACATCGCAGATCATATTTATATTACTGGCATATGTCAAAGTTATTCTCAAATCATTACTACTCTCATTAGTGATCTGTCGTAGCATCTCACTACTCTCAACACTACCTACATGTGGGTCACATACTGTTGCATTGTTGGTAAAGTATGGTTTACACCTACCATGTCTATCTTTCCATGCCTCTTTAATGTGCCTGTCTATATCTTTACTTTTATAACCCCTTTCTATAAATTCAAGTTTAAGGGACTCTAGAGCTGAATTTAGCTCTGCATCATCATTATGTAATCTCATCAACCTGACCACCTGCCCTTTTATTATATTACGTTTGCAATTGTTCGGGTGCATACTTGTATTGTGCAATAGGTTACTCTTTCTAACCGGTTTCCTATACAAACTAATTTTAACAGTATTGAGCGAATGCTTACTAACAGTCACATCTAAAAAATTCCACCTGTTGTAAACTATAACAACATGTGAATCTCAGAAAATCAGGGGTCGTATTGAGATAGTGGATAAACTCTCTTAATCTTGTCTCAGTTCCTTGCCATAATAAAAAAGTATCATCCACAACTTTAGTATACCACAAGACAGAGTTGGCATAGGTTATATTACAGAGTATAAACTCTGTTTCCTATTGCACCAATGAAAGGTTGGCGTAGCTGTTGGCACAGGCTGTGCCCATCGCCATGCCAACCTTTTGAATGCAGTATTCATCATTAAACATAAAAACATTGTTACTTAAAATAATGTCCAATAGGCTACAAATCAAGGGTATTTTATCACCCTGAACCCCCTTGCTATGCAATAGTTCACTAATACTATCAATACCCCATTGATTCGGTACGACCGTGAACAGGGATACAATGTCCATAGTATCAAAGTAACATTCAGAATAGTCAGGTTTCCATTTAATTTGTAATAACTGTAAAATTTTAGTGTCCCTTAGAACACTCTCACACTCTTCTAATATGTGATGTAAGTTCTTTTCGACAAAACTGGATAGGAGTTCCATAGCCCAGCCTCTGCCAGAGACTATAGGTCACATGGGTGGAGTACTAAGACATTTATGAACTTTTCGCAAACCATATACTGTTGGTACCACTGGATGATCAACTGAGAAGTATTCAAAGAGTGGCCATCACTTTGACTTAAAAGAACATACATTTGTTTGTGATACAGCTCCTTATCTAAAATAAGTATACCTCCACCCTTGTCAGCGGGTCTAACTTCGATGGAAGTTAATTCTCTCAGTTCTTTCAGTGCATCATACTCCTCTTTAGACATATTGTGGTAAGAGTCTATGTTCATCTTCACTATCAAAACTATCCCTGATCTGTTTATCACAGATCTCCACAAAGGTATCAATAATAGCATTGCTGGGTGGAACAAACACACTGGGTTTTTTAAAAATCGATTGAGTAGTATTTACATTATTAAAAAACACACACAATGTCAATGTCCTGGCAAATAGCCTTAAATCTTTAAGAACATCAGTTATTTGCGCAATTCTAGCTGGTGCAAAGCCGAGCCCTTTGCTCAATAACAGTCACTGAGCATCAGTCAATTCATACATTGAAATGTTAAAAAAATCAAACCTGTTTGGATCTTTTGCCCCCTCTGTTCCAGTCATCCGTACTTTACATTCTCCTTGTTTTTTTGGTTTCTCATTCAACTCCTGGACCTTCCCCTAATCGGGAACAGTTTGTTTGATAAAAAACAACTCATGTCTGACGTTGATGGTGTTACAGAGTCTTTACTGCTAAAAGCAGCAACATTCAACCTTTGCACTCTGTGTTCCTTAGGTTTAACAACCTGTTCCTCATGCTTACGGTCAGTTCCTTATACCAGGCTATGCATATCATTCCTATTACCTGTAGCAGAATCATGCCCCAACTGAGAATCACTACAGGTAATGCTATCGCCATGTTGCCTTCTAGTTCGGGCTCACTTCTAAGTGGAAGGGGTGGGAAGTGTTCCACATTGACAATAGGGGCGGAATCATTACTAACATTGCTGGTAGTCTCATCAACCACACCCTCATGCCATATAGGGCATGTATCATTCCTGCTTATATTCCACGAGAAAACATTGCCGTTCCTGAAGTCACCAAAGTCTCTCTGCAACTTTATGACTTTGGTTACATGCAATCTTTTCTCATAGATGTGAATGTTCTCATACAGGGTATACATCTTATTACCTAGAACAGTTGGTGAATAATTATCATAAATATTCTGTAACCTGTTGATTTCAGACATTAGCTTTTCCTCTTGTGGGCAAAAAAAATTAATAAGCAGTTGCAAATACCTTGCGCTACATTCAAGGTTGATTAACTGCCATTGTCTAAGCAGCTCTGGATAGGTTTGCCATTACATGGGCATGGTTAAGACTCTCAGGTCTCTCGGTACAACACCTGTTTGAGTGAGGCTTCTAAATGAAAGCGCTGCCATTGCAGCCCCAAAAGGTGTTAGATCGGTTAGACAGGAAAACAAGAAGGATGCTTCATGCTCATGAAACGATTTATAAAAATCAGTGTATACCAAAAGACTATGTATTCCCCATTCTGAAGGCGATATGGACCTCCTCGAAATTGATTACATCTACAGATCTGCAATCATGGCACTGCATACATATCTGCTGACCTCATAAGACCCAAAGTAGCGAAAGTTAGAAACATGAGCAGAATTAAGTCTAAGATGACTTTCCTGCTTACTTTAGCAGAAGCATATTGGTGTCAAGTGGAAATGGGAATCAAACCAGAAGTAGATAAAAATAAGGCAGTAACTGAATGTGCCAAAAAGCAAAAGAAAGAATATAAGGTGAAGGATCAGATGAGAAGGTAGGAAATATGGAAAATGCATAAATTAGAACTGCAAGTATAGGAAACTCTTGGAACAACCTCATGTTGATCAGGATCAAACATAGGAATGGTTAAGAGGAGGTGAATTTAAACCAAAAGACGAAAGGTTAATACTGGTGGCTGAAGATAGTGGACTACGTACACACTGGCTTACAGATTCCATTGAATATGTGGGAGGAACAGACAAATGTAGGTTTTGTAAAACAAAACTGGAAACAGTTGCACATCTTGTGGCTGGTTGTAATATATACTAATGGCATAAGGCTGTATACTGAAAGGCACAATAATGTGGCACTGGGGATTGTGCAAACATAACAGTGAAGTACTTGAGAAGCATTGGAAACATGAGCCACAAAGCATTACAGAAAACAATGAAGTTTATATCACATGGGATCACCCATTACCAACAGTTCAAAAAATAGATGCGAGAAAACCAGATATAGTGGTCCATGAAAAGAAGACAAAAGTAGCACTGATCATCGAAATTGCCACACCCAGTGACTTCAGTGTCTTACATACAGAAACACACAAAGTCATAAAATACCATGATTTTCAGTCAGAAATGAGGGCAATGTAGGAGAAGGATGCCCAGACAGTTCCAATAGTAGAAGGAGCAATGGGTCTTATAAAAAAGACTTTACTATCATACTTAGATATATTAATGATACATGAAACTCCATATGAACCACAGGAGAAGTCATCAACGGTCACATTGCAGGTGCTGCAAACTGCACTTCTGGCTAACATCAAAGATTGAAACAATACTAATTTCATGAACTTGAATCATACTTTGACTTAGGAATGGCGTCCATACCCATCATGGTATTAGAAACCCAAAAGACTTGTAGAAATTAAAAAAAGAGAAAAGACTTGTAGTTCAGCAGGACTAGAGGTGAGATGACTGACAGTGAAGAGATGAAATGATGAGGTAGCTGGTAAAGAACAGAGGGCTTGAGTTGGGATGTGAACTTAGGTAGTTCTATATCTGTCTTATTTCAAGAGGCATAGAGTTCCAGAGTTTTGAGACAGAGTAAATTCAGTCAACAAAGAATAAATAAATAAATAAATAAATATAGAGTCACCAGAGTTACTATTAGACTTGGTGGCAAGTAGGAGGGATTTTTTTGCTTGATGTTAGGTCTTTGGGACAGGGGTTGTATTGCAGGGTGTTGTGGAGTACAGAGGATTTTTATGGAGCATAAATAAGTTTATGAGCAGTGCCTAGATGAGAGCATGACAGTGGGGTAATACAAACTACTGTAGTTCTTTTACAACTTTACAGTGGTGGCATTTGTATGACAAATTTGTAGCAAACTTGGAAATTTTATTGTAACATGTCTCAAGTTTGTATTTATCAGTTTTGGTTACGTTGGTGAGAAACTAGAAAATAGATCTGGCTATGGATTGTTAATTGGAATTAGAGAGGTACAGCTGTGCTCTGTAAAGGCAGCATAGTTTAATATGTTGTAGTTTTGTTTTTTTTGATGACTTGCAGAAGGAATTGGTTAAATTTTTGTTTTTCATCAATTAGGACACCTAGTAACTTAGTTTGGGGACTGTTTCTATTTTGGTGTTGTTGGATGAATAGATGCGAAAGGAGTGGTTAAGTTCTAGGAGTGTCTTAGGAGTAAAGAGCATTAGTTCGGTTTTGTTTGAGCTCCAGAGTAATTGTGTATTATTTAGCCAGGATTCTACTGCTGAGGAGAACAGTTGTGTTAGTTCTTGGAGTTTGGAGAGGGTTGGGACAGATCAGATGAGTGTTGAGTCATCTGCATATTGGACAATGGTTGTCAAGCTTGTTGCAGTATGGAATTTATTTGAGAATACGTTGAATAAGAGTAGACCCAACAGTGATCCTTCTGTAATACCTAAAGTAACTGAGAGAGGTATGGAGAGTTATTGTTGCCAGGTTATGGCTTGTTGATTATTGGTTAGGTAGCCTATGGCACCAGGATAGGTATGTATGACTGAATCCAAGACTTGATAGTTCAGACAACAGTTTATGATGGGAGTGTCAAAGGCTTTGCAGAGATGAATAAATAGGATAAAACCTTCATTCCTATTTTATTTAATGTATTGCAGAAACTGATGAAGGCAGTAGAGGGGTGGAATCAGTGTTGATTTTTGGAAAGTAGGTTGTTGGTGGTGAGATGGTTTAAGAGTTGGGAATGGATTCTTCTAGTATTTTTCGGTATGGGGAGTAGGATAGGTATAGGTTGGTAGTTTGAGTTTTCGGTTGAGGTACCACCTTTATGTAGGTGTATGATGTACAACATTTTCCACAGGCTGGGTACATTATTTTCTGTTATGGATCTATTGATTAGAATTGAAATGAGGAGGGACAGAACATCAGGTGCAAGTTTTAGGTAATCAGCAGGTAGGTTTATCAGCTGCTAACGTAGTGGGTTGAAGTTGGTGCACTAGTTTTTGTACTGTGGAGGTTTGGATGGCTTTAAATGTAAAATCATCACTGTTTACATTTAGTGATTCTGTTTTGTGTAATATCTGATTAGTGACAGAATAACAGTTTGTAAAATATGACAAATTGCACTGCTAACGTCATTATTGTTAGTGATACAGGGGGTTGGAATGGAGGTTTGGTCTGGGTGAAGTTTTTCGATAGATGGCCAAAAACGTCTGGGATTATTATGATTTTTTTAAGTCTTGAGACAGTTTTTCATATTTTATATGTTTTTTGGCTAGGTTTATAAGAGGAGTATAGAATCGAGTTTTATTGGTGTATCAATAATGTCATGCTTTGTCCCTTTCTTTTTCTGAACTTCATCCAATAACCAGATGGCTCTTTCTTGAGTTGGCCTCCATGCTGATCTCAGCATTAGTTGGAGTAGGAGTTACTTTACGGTTACACCACAGCTTTGGAAAGCCTTCCCTGCATGAGCTTAGTGTAGCTGATCAAGGAAATGACATGGTCAATCATTTACATGTATAAGTAAAACAAATAAATGCCATAGACTGGTGTTTTCACTTTGGAGAATTATCTCCTTTCTCCAATGTTGTATAACTATGAAGTTGGTACATAGATATAGCTGGGAGCAAGGATGCATTGGGATTTGCTCTCCAAATAAAAAACATTTGTTTCAAACTGTCCTATCTGTTTCCATGTTATGCACAGCTTTCAAGGTTGGGCAACTTAACATTGCAGTTTATTTTTTGATATTTCATAGTAGAAGCCTAAAGGATACACAGGGACCAAGTACAGCTTGCAAAACATTTCACTATTAAAATCACCCAACACTAAAATATAATTACATGGCAAAAACATGCATTTTAAGCAATGCGGAGTAGGTGTACGGATGCATCCCAAATCTTCTTTAATCATTATTTACAGGGTGTCCCATTATTTGGAGAAAAGTGCATTTATGGAATGTATTTTTCAGAAATGCCCTTAGATACAGTCCAAGACTGACAGAAGAGGTAGAATGATTGGTATACTGATAACCCAGCATTCTACCTCACAGCAAGAGGTTCTCTGGTTCATTTCTCAGGCGGGGTGCCTTGTATGGAGTCTGCATGTCCATCTTGTGTTTATGTGTTTTTTTTTATAAGAATGCCCATTCCCCCACTCCCTAGACATGCAGTAGGCAGACTGTTGTGCATGCTGTCTGTGTGCAATGCTGAAGAAAAGCCTGGCAATGTACTTGCAGGCCTGGAGGAGGCTGTACATGGGGTCAGTATAAGAGTTGAAAGTTTCATATAAACATGAGTGGAACATAGCATTCAGAAATGTCATGACTTACCACATTCAATGACTCAATAAAAGAGTAAACTGGACACACAACCAATCCAATTGTTTATTTTATTTTAGTTAACATTTGTTTACTGGGAAAGTCCAACTTGGAACGAAGCCAATTTTCAGCAGAGGCCAGGGGAGAAATGCTCCAGACGCATGTCTTTGTAACATGGGAGGAAAATGGAGTACCTGGAAAAACCCACATGAGCACAGGGAGGATATGCAGATTCCGCACAGAAGGCACTCCAGCCAGGAATCAAGCCAGAAAATCAGAGAACCTTTTGCTGTGAGGCGACAACGCTACTGCTGCACCACTGCATTGCAAGCTGGAGTTTTCATTGTGTGATTCCCTAAATCCTCTTGAAAAAAAGGACACTGGGGAGACTTAAAAAGAAAAAAAAAAGTCATGGGCATTCACAACTGCTATATAGCTAAAACACCCGATGTCCTTAAGGGGGTCATTTGCATAAAACATTCAGTGACTCAGAATCCCTGAATGAAAATAGGCAGAATTTGTGTACCAGTGCCATATACTGATCACATGATACAGCACACACTCGGATAGGGAGTGTGTGTGTGCCCAGCAGTAGGTGTGTGTGTGTCCAGCAGTGAAGTACTATCAACATCAGATATAAGTAAACCAGTTAATTCAGAGTTGTTTGAGAATACAGTGACTTATTTTATTTATTTAACATTTGTTTACCAGGAAAGTCCGACTTGGAACAAAGCCACTTTACATTGGAGGCCCAGAGAGAAATGCTCCAGACACGTCTTTGTAATATCGGAGGAAACCAACATGAACACAGGGAGGACATGCAGACTCCGTACAGAAGACATTCCAGCCAAGAACTGAACTGGAGAACCTCTTGCTGTAAGGCAACAATGCTACCGCTGCACCACTGCACAGTCCAATTAATGACAAGTAAGATAATATTTTGATACCAAGGAACACAAGCAGTATATTTTTGGAGTGATCCCAACTGGCTTCCATTTCTGAATTTGTAAATTAATAACTGCTTGCACTCCTTGAAAGTTTAGCTGTTATTTTAAGTTGCAGTATGTGATATAGAACATCTAAACAGTCACACATGCATGGCCTATAATTGTGGACATTAAATGTTATGCCTGGCATTCAGCGGACTGGTAGATTAGTACAATTACACCCTCCATACTGTGGAATGTCAATATACAATAAATTGTGACCACATCTTTTCAAGGCTGCACATGTGCCAGGTAGCGCAATCACATCACAATCAGGGTATTTCATCCACTTAGTGGGTGGAATGGAAGCCTGAAGGAAATCATTACTGGCAAGAATGACTTGCAAAACATGCCTATTTTTCTGAAGCTGCTTATTTGACCACTAACTTTCACTTCTGGGGATATTTAAGGTATGACCAGAGCAGAATGGTGTCTTTTTTTAAATGTTCAGCCACAATCTTAGATTATTTAGTGATGTAGGGTGACAACCCACTACTGGACTAGTAATCAATCCTCATCACTGGCATCTGTAGGGGGACGTTCACTGGGAGGATAACAAGTACACACACAGTATTTACAGATGCAGCTCTCTGCATCAAGTGCAATTTCCCTTAAGAGCACACAGAGACCACAATTGGACCAGGGCTGGTTTCCCCCTCTTCTTCCAGATCCCCAATAAGACTCCCCACTGGCACAGATATAGAGTTGAGATCTCAGCTGAGTGACCAAGCCAAGACCTCCAGCAACCTCTCTGTACAATCAGTGCTTTGTGTCCCTGCCCAAGTAGCTGACACACATACTCTGAGATTTGATTTACACACACACACACACACACACACACACACACACACACACACACACACCTGGGAAAGGCTGGCACAGGTTTACTAGCTATGCCCCTTCTCCCCAGACTATAATGTAGTTACCACTGCCACCAGTCACTCCTTATCAGCTACTACAGGGCCCTTAGCAAAGGGTGTCCAATTTTACTGTGTAATATTAACACTAATACAAATAATAGTTTGACCAAGAGCAAAGCTGTTAGGAGTGGCCCACACAGTGTCACCAAATACGTATGCAAGTACTCTCAAAACTTAAAATATCTCTACACACATCAACCACAATGAAAGGTTTAAATATATTTAATAATAAATAGTAAATGAACAGGACAATACAAAATATATATTCACAGTGGCATCAGAGCTCAAAACCACAAGAAATATTTAAAATAATATTGCAGTACAGGCTCACACAAATAAAAAATAATAATCTAAACTAAGCTTCACTATATTGCTGACTGTATCTAAGAGAGTTACTGTACCCCAATAATTTACTTAGAGCAAGGCAGATGTGGTGAACGGTTCTTATTGATGTTGTCAGGTCCAAAACAGAATGGAGGATGCTCTATCTCACCATGTGACTTCTCAAAATAATATCTAAAATGCTAGCTTGCAGAATTACACAATGTCTGGTCATCTGAGTTATAGTTCTCAGGTAAAACCCCCATTGCTGAAGCTGGCAATATTTAGTGCCTACCTGTAAAAATACTCATACAAGGGCTTTTGCTCAGATCTTTGGCAGGTGCTAGAAGTCATAAAACCATTGCATTCTTCATGCTTCCAAAGTAGCAATTAGTTCACCCCAAAGACAATACAGAAAGCTTACTAGGACAGACTTTGTCTCTCTAGCTTCTTTATGGCCTAGCATATAAAGGAACTTAATTTCAAATATTTTTCTAATGTTTGCTGGACTGAAGTTAACCCTCTGGTTTTCCTCTGTTAACATATACATTTAATCAGTTGCAATAGTGCATTCACATTTATGTTCTCTTCCAGTAGGGCATACTGTGGATACATTTTTAAGCACAAGCACTTTACAAATACATTTTCAACACAAACATCTGTACAGAGCAGTTTGATATACATATGACATACAGTATTCATACATTTGTAACACAAGCATCTTATACAAATCAAATTAGTTTGCTATTCACAGATGAAATATAATTATTTACAAACTTCCAGCTAGCTGTGCTGGCAGTACCTCCTTTCATCACACAGGGAACATGTGCAGAAGTGCTAATATTCAATGACTGACTATAAATTATATTCCTTTTTAGTGCTTTTTCTTCAGAAACTCTTCTATGGTGACTCTGGAATTGTTCCACTTCAATGTACCATGACAGAGAAATTCATTTGGAAAGTAGAGCCCAGATCCTTGGAATGACAAACATGTGTAGATATACACAACATTTCTTTCAAATGCAAGTCTTAAAGCATGGCCTCAGACTGCGCCCAGCCTACACATAGTGATATCAACACAAAGGGGTGGGTTAAAACTTGGCCTCTGCCTGCTCCCGGCCTACACATGATGGTATTGGCACATAGGGGTCGAGTTAGGTCAGCAAAAAATCTTCCACACAGATGTATGTCAATTTCTCTGGCAGTTTGTCCCTCCCCTTGCCTGGCAGAGTACCTAAACTGGGAGAGCCTGCTTTAGGACAGGACTTCTTCCCTAGGGAAGATCCTCCCAGCATAGGTAACAGTAGGGGCTCATCAGGAAGGGACTTTTGTGTGGATTGTTGGGCTACCACAGGTACACTGATGTTCATACCATAATGGAGCAAAAATAACAATATATGTGATGTTAAGATGCTATGGTGTCATGGTCTACACTGCTGACCAGCAAATAATGTCAGATAAAAGAGGATACAGTTACTTAGCCTGAAATGTGTACCAGTGAATTAAAATCAGTGGCCTCTCAGGATTGCTCTTAGCTCAGCGTCTTCTTTTTAATTTCTCCAAGTCCTTTGTGATACTAATACCATGACAGGAATGGACCCACTTCCTAGGTCAAAGTATCATTAAACTTCATGAAATTAGCATTGTTTCAGTGTTTGATGTTAGCCAGAAGTGCACTTCGCAGCACCCACAATGTGCCCACTAATGAATTCTACAATTCATATGGAGCTACATGTATTGGTAACATTTCTAAGTAATTTGTAAATTATTTTTTATAAGACACATTGCTCCCACTACTACTGGAACTGTCTGGGTATCCTTTCACATTGCCCTCATTTCTCCCTGCACATCCTGGTACTTTATGACTTGTTGTCTCTCACTACACAAGACACCGTAGTCACTGGGTGTAGCAATTTCAGTGATCAATGCTTTTTCCTTCTTTGCATGGACTAATATATCTTTTTTCTCATCTATTTTTTGAACTGCTGATAATGGGTGATACTATGTGATATAAACTTAGTCATTTTCTGTAGTACTTTGTGGCTCATGTTTCCAGTGTTTTTCAGCCACTTCAGTACTGTAATCTTTGTACAATCCCCAATGCAACAGTCTTGCCACATTATTATGCCTTTTAGTATACAGTCCTTCAGCCGTTAGTGTATCACAACCACCAAAAAGATGCGAGACTGTTTCCAATTCTTTTTACAAAGCCAGCATTTGTCTGTTTCTCCCACATGTTCAATGGATGTTGTAAACCAAAGTGCACGTTGTCCACTGTCTTGGGCCATCAATATTAGCCTTTGATCTTTTGGTTTAAATTCAGCTCTCCTTAACCATTCCTGCATTCGATGCTGATCAACATGAGGTTGTTCAAAGAGTTTTTTATACTTACAACTATATTTATGTATTTTCCACATTTCTTGCCCTGTCATCTGATCCTTCACAAACTTGATCAGTCTAATACACCAAGTACACATTACTGTCCATCTTAAAGTAAGCCAGGCATAATATAATTGTTCGTCATCGATAAAGCAATCAGTCTTTGAACTGTATAAGCCAGTAATTAATGATTCAGCAATGTTGTGGCAATACCCTCGCATACTAACAAACACTACCCACAAACGTTTTGTAACTGAATAGCAAAAAAAAAAAAAAAAAAAAAGCTTTACCTACTTACTGCTTCCAGGCTTGCTTAAAATCTATCAAGTTAATAGTCCAAAAACAAAGAAGAAAAAAAGAACTTACTTCTTACTAAAAGAATTCTGAACAAAAATAAATTGTAAAAGGTCCAAAATAGGGAGAACTTTTAAAAACTGTTCTTATAAACTTGGAAAGTAGTTAGAGTAAGAGGTGTTGCATTATCATGCATTTCTAAAGGAAATGTAAGTCAGAAACCCACACATTTGTCATTATTCAGTTACCATAATTTTGCCAGAAAACTATACATTTTGCAAGGTACAGACCAAAATTAAGAGGCAAAAATCCGAACATTCTGTGAAATTCTGGACAGTTTATGTGGGAAAAACAGAACACAACCTAATAAAGGTTTACATTTGGTATTTTAGAAAGAGTTAAGGAAACCCGAGGGGGGGTAGTAAAACTTTATTAGAAGCAAGAGAGGTAAAATGGCAAATTAAACTTAACGCCAGTCAGTCCCCAGGTATTAATGAAATAATAGTTAAAATCCCTTGTTAGCCATGAGAGCTAGTATGCTTTTAATTATCCTCTCTGTGGATGTATAAATGACACATGTATTTAGGGGTCAGCATTTTTATGGATTATGGTAAATGCTAAAGTTCACAATTGTTTTTTTTATTAAGACAATCTGGAGGAAGTGTTTGACAAAAGCATTTTTTAATATATTTTTTAACAATTTTTTACCATATTCCAGTATACTTTTTAACATGGGTATACTATTTTTAATACTATGTATGGTTTCAAGGTGGAAGTATTCTTAAGGAATATGAATTTTGAATATTGATTAGTTAGAGCAAAAGTTTATCTAAGTGTATTTTTTTTAAGACAGGTAAGGGTTAACCTGCTCATTAGTGTATTTTATGATCTCAGCAAAGAGTTTAATAAAAAACAAGAGGGGAAATGTGTGTATTTTGAGGAAGCCCAATAATATGGATGAATGCACTTAATCTGGTGTGTTTTTTGCTTTTGGATGTAATAAAAGTTTTTTTTCCAAGTTTTACGGACTGTTTGTGTTGTGGCTGCAGGTGTCGCTATACAATTTTCTTAGTTTTGATTTAGTGGCTGAGTAGTGGCAGACTGAGGTCTTTACTGGTTGTTTTGCTTTGGTCCTGCTGTCCAATGGAGTCATTAGATGAAATTCCATCCATGCTTTCCCTCTGTTCAAAGTAATGAACTTAATCAAATCTCTTCCAAACTAGCGATTACGGGGAAGCTCACAAGGCTCATTGAGCTGCTCAGCCAACTGAGAAGAGATAACATGAAGAGTACAGCATGACCCACCTCCTTAACGCTATCTCCAAATGGAGGGCGAAGTTCAAAGGCTTCTCTGGAGGAATATGGAGCCCTAGGCGGGTTGAATGAGCAATTTAATGAAGAAGGTGCGGAAGGGATGATTATTTGTACAGAGAATAAACTGAGTTCTAGTGCGCACTTCAAGTTAAAAGGTACTATACACCTAATAAAACATATACTGCTGTAGCCTTGAGCACAAATTCAAATAGGCCAGCTGTTTATGATATAAAATCTGATAAGGGAATGGAGACATGAGCAGCATGGACAGCTTTAATAATATGTATATTGGCAATAAAGTCAATGTATCTGGCCATGAGGGGGAAACAATATGTGTGATGTTGGAAATAATGCCTTTCAATGTTTGAATATAAATTTTTCTTTTAGGACTATGACCAATCAGTTTGGAATGCAAACTAGAGTGAATCCAGAATGCCACAGAGGTAATTCATTAAAACACTTGATCTTTAATCTGGAGAAAATGATGACAAAGACTAAAATTTTGCAAACTGGCAACATGCATTTTAAAAAATGTGTGGAACTGAAAATTGTACCGCAGGGATTACAGATTTTTAAATTTCTCTTTGGCTTGATGTATGATGATCAAATGTATGTGGATTTTCTGAGCATGTTTAACTGCCATGGTTTTGAGTTAATGGAAGTGATTATTAAATATAATGGTTTTAGAATTTAGTAAATTAATTAAGGAGGCTGAAAAACTAAAAGATATCAGGGATGATTTAATCTTTGATAGATGGCAAGAATTGTATGCAGGAATTTTTTTAGAGAGTGGAAAAGAAATGCATGTAACAAGACTGTACAGAAGAAGCAAAAAAAGTAGATAGGGATCTGAAACAATATGAAAAAAATAAAGTTTACCTTAAAAATGTGTGAGAAAGGAATTGAATACTTAATGGACAACAAATTAATAGGGATTAATTAAATGCAAAGGAAAAGGATAATTTTCAGTACCCCCACCCCATGGAGGAGGGGAGGGAACAGACAATACAACAAATGGACAAAACAGAGAGGATACAAGGAGAACTGGAGAGGAAATTGAAACAAAAAGGGACAAAGGGAAAGAGGGAAAAGAAGATGGTCTGTTTTAAAAATGGATTCAACCTATATAACTATACTGATAGGGATATCAGTGAAGAATATTTTGGACTTAAGAAAAGATTTAAATTTGTACCAAATAGAAGTTTTGACAGAGTAGAGGCTGTTACAGAAATTAAGTTCTTTATAAGGAAATTAAATTTAGCTATATATTTTAATAATAAAGAACAAAGTGGGGAAAATGCTGTTCATTCCAAAGAATTTAAGACAAGGAAAAGCACGTTTAATCTCTAATTACGCCTGACTAAGTATTTTGGAGAAAGCAATAACTGATGACTTGTATCAGTTAAAAGTAAGGTCTATTAATAGTAAGAGTTACTGTACTAACTTGAACAAGAAGGAGAATAAGAAGTTATGTACTTACCATAACGTTCCATGTGAGTTGTTCTTCTCGCCTTCATTATTATTGATGGGTTTGGAGCCGATAACCGGCTCTGCGTTGGCCTATTTGCAAAGCTCGAGGTCTCAAACAGCTAGAGGCCAAAGCCCTATCCCACAATGCACCACTACATTCCCCAGATCTTGTTTGCTGCCAACTAGTGTAAAACCTACCCCAGATTCCAAGGGAATCATACAGTCCAATGAGAAAAATTTTTTTTCCAGAAAACCAAAAACACAATTGTACCTCTCAAACTTCCAGACATAGGTAGGGGGTCGTGGGGGGGGGGGGGTCGTAATAATGAAGGCGAGAAGAACTCACATGGAATGTTATGGTATGTGCATAACTTCTTAATGTGAAGTTGTTCAATTTCACCTTCATTCTTACTGATGGGTAGCATCCCCAGCACCACAATCTTGGGTGGCTCACGGGAGTACCTGTTTCAGGACAGCAGACCCAAATGAAGCTCTGTCCCTAGAGGCCTTGTCCACTTTATAATGAGATATAAAAGTATGAGGATTTGACCAAGTGGCAGCTGCACAAATTGAATCAATAGGTAACCTGGTCAAGAAGGCTGCAGAAGTAGAAACCGCTCTTGTAGAATGAGTCTTGACCTTATGTAATGCAATACCCGCTTCACTGCAGATAAAGGAATACAATCAGTGAGCCCTTTTGATAAGGTAGTTTTAGGGACAGGTGCGTCTTTCTTTGAATCTGAGAAGGGGAGCCAAATTTGACAAGGCCAATATGGGGCAATTAAGATAAGTGTCCTGCCCAGAAAACTGGCTTTCTGCAATACTTTGGGAATCAGTGGAAAGGGGGGAAAAGCATAAGAAAGTCCCGGAGGCCAATTGTAGACAAGTGTGTCCCTCGGAGATTGAACCTGTTGAGGGATCAGGGTAAAGTAGTTGCTGCACTTGGTGTTTGTGGAGGTGGCAGAAAGGTCACAGCAAGGCTGGCCCCATCTGCGGAAAATCATTTCCACTATTTCATTCTTGAGAGACCACTCGTGAGGTAGTAGAATTGCTCTGCTGAGTCTGTCCACTATGACATTAGATCTCCCCTGGATGTGCGTTGCAATCAGAAAAATGAAAAAGGTGGACTCTGCCCAATTCCATAATTTCAGAGCCTCTCGATACAGGGGGTAGGATTTGGTTCTTCCTTATTTGTTTATGTACCAGACTACTGACATGTTGTCTGACTGGATTACAATTGTGCCCAGGGGAAGAGAGTCTTGAAAGGCCTGCAATGCTAGAAGGACCACTCTCATCTCCAGGAAGTTTATGTGCAAATGAGCCTCATGAGCCTGCCAATTACCTTGGGCTGTCCATCCCTGATAATGCCCCCCCCCCCACCCAATCAGAGAGGCATCCGTGGTTACCGTTGCCACTAGAAAGGGGAGAACAAATGGGCGGCCCATAGTCACCTGACATTAGCCACCAGCAAAGGTCATTCTTGCAACAGTTGGTAATCAAAACTAGATGATTGAAGGGTAATTCCTGCAATGTCCATTGCATGAATAGCAGCCACTGAACAATGTGCATGTGAGATCTCACAAGGGGTATTCCAATAATCGCTGCTGCCATAGTGCCAAGCAGTTTGAGAATCTGAGATGCTAGTGCTTTTCATTTTGACCAGAGATCCACAATTTGTTGTTGAAGGACAATCACTCTTTCGGGAGGGAGCTTCAGGGACATGCTGACCGTGTCTAAGTCTGCTCCTATAAAGGCTTTACCTGCGATGGCAATAAGGCACACTTTTCTAAATTTATCATAATGCCCAGCTGTGAACATAGATCTATGATAGCGTCCTTGCCTGAATAAGCTGATGCCTGGTGGGGGCGGTAAGGAGCCAGTCATCCAAGTAAAGAAACACCTGGATTCCTGAATGTCTCAAGTGAGCCATGACCACTGCCACGCATTTGGTGAACACTCTAGGGGCTGTAGGGAGACCAAAGAGCAGGGCTTGAACCTGGAAATGAATGGCTCCCAGCCGGAAGCACAGATGATCCCTGGATGGCCTGGCCATTTTGATATGGTAGTACACATCCTGGAGATCTATAGAGCACATCCAATCGTCCCTAGAAATGGGAGAATGGACTGAAGCGTTACCATCCAGAACTTCGTTTTCACCACATATTTGTTGAGTCTGCTGAGGTCCAGAATAGGTCTCCAGTCCCCTGTCTTCTTTGGTACCAAAAAGAACCTTGAGTAAGTTCCGGATCCTTGCTGGTCTGCTGGGACTGGCAGGATAACTCTTTTTTGCAATAGTTTCTGGACCTCTACAGATGCAACATCTTGTAGATTGAGTGGAATGTCTGGGATTCGTCTGGGGTGAGAGTGAAAGGGGATGGAATATCCTCTGGATATAACATTTTATACCCATCGGTCTTCTGAGATATTTAGCCAAAAAGACAAACGTTCCCAGACTGTCTCCAGAGCAGGACAGTCGGGCCTCCTGATAGGGTTTCCCAAGGAACTGATCCCTGTCACTCTGGTTCTGTGGACCCCCTCTGCCACGTGGGTGTCATCTTCCACCATTGCCTGCCCCTCTGCCCCTGGAGGAGGCTTCACCTTGTGAGTTCAGAAGGGCTGCTTGGGTCTTACAGAACCACATTTTCCCACCCCATTGACCTTTGGGATAAGGTCTAGTAGGGGTAGAAAAACAGACTCCAATGGCAGATAGAGTGTTACCATCTTGCTCACATCTGGTGTGGGTCTCTATGACTTTTGGTCCAAATAAGGAGGAACCATCGAAAGGGGCATTCACAAATGATGACTTAAAAGGTTCCGCAAAAGAACATAAGCACATCCAGGAATGTTTTCACAAAGCAATTCCTGTACCAGCAGCCCTACTCATTCTATCAGCTGTGTAAGACACGAGGCACATGGAAGAGTTTACTATGGAATTGAGGGTAGCAAGCTGAGATGTCAACTTGTCCGCCACAGAGTCGGCTACTGAACCCTGGAGAGCATCTCCAAGCTCCTTGAGGAGATCTCTCTGTAGACGTGTGAATTGGGTCAGGCAGTTCAATGACAGAAGTGCAAAGGTCGTAGAACTGAACATGCACTTCCCGAATCTGTTCATTATCCTAGACTCTATTAGGAGGATGGACAGATGTACAAGTCTCCAACATCTCTTTTTTAGTGGCTGCCACACCACCATGGCATCAACAGGTATGGGTTTAGACAAAAAGGCCTTATCGTGGGGTGCTGCAATGTACTAGTTTGGCCTTCTAGGAACAGGCTCCATAGAATCTGGTGACTCCCACGCCCTTTGAGATAAAAGATCCATCAATTTATTGAAGGGTGGAGACACCCACGAGGTGGAGGGTCAGGACACAAAAGCCTTCAGGAGCACCGATTTGTCCTCATTAGGGTTTTGGGGCTGCCAGTTCCCCCTCTGCTTAAGGATATCAAAGATATCACTCAAGGAAGTATCCTCAGAGAGGGACCTTGGGAACCCTTCAGATTCCTCCAAATTGGTGTCCGACATGATGGATTCCTGAGGGGAATTCAGATGTCTCCTCTTACATAATTCTCTTCCGAGGGACCTCCTCAGTGGGAATCTCTGGGGAGGTCTCAGAAGAGCAGGGTTCCATCAAAGGGGCATCCTGAGGCTCTGGGTCTCTGCACTTATGGTAAGCCTGTTTAAGCGGAGAAAAAAGCAGGTGCTTTCCAGGAGGAGGTGGTGTATCAGAGGATGTGGAAGTCTGAGGGGACAAAGCCCTCCTTATGGCATCAAAGGCCCCATGATTCTGATGGAAGGAAGCACCCGGGTCCGAAGATATTGAGGACTCCTCCCACAACAGAACTGCCAGCTCCGAGCCCGAGGTAGGAGCCAAACTCATCCGTGCCGAAGCCCCAAGAGGGAGAGTTGGAACCCAAGTATCGGTTCGACCCCACTGGAACTGACAGGAGAGTGTCAGCTCCCAGATTCCACCGACGGAGCAGAGGATATCAGGGTGGTCGGTACCGACAGTTCAGAAGTGAGCATTGGTACAGATGGCTCCACCAACTGATTGACCTCCTCCAGCTCCAATGTCTCGGTACGAGTCGGAGGAGGAGCAACAACAGGAGAGGACTTTGTCAGTTCTGAAGCTGCTAGAGTTGAAACCAACAGAATTTTTGCAAGCGCCGGATCCTGTAGAAGTCTTTGCACCACACGGTCCACGTCCAAATTGGACAGTCTGGAAGCCCAAGAGAAGACCACCGACCCCAGAATCGGGGACCTCAAAGTAGGAGATACTGGTTCCAAGACTGTGGACCGGCACCTACCAGCAATCTGGACTGTCAGTTCTGTTGACACTGGAGCCAAAACTGTAGGCTTTTTTGCAGTTTTCTTTACCGAAGAGTCCTTCTGAGCCGAACCAGATGAAGAGGCTGGAGAAGAGGATTTTGGTTGACCAGTAGCTGAATCCACGCCAGATTGGAAAGCCGACTTGATTAAAACCCGCTCCACTAGCTTACTCTTCCTTTCAGCTAGTACTCTAGATCTAAAGCCATGACAAATTGCACAAACCTCTTGTAAATGTACTTCACCCAAGCAGTACACACATGTAGAGTGCCCATCTGTAATTGACATCTTCTAATTACATTTTGGGCATCTTTTGAAACCAGATTTAGCCTTTTCTGACACTGTAAGGCAGCAAGCACAACAATCACTATCACCAAATAAAGGTAAGCCTAACCGGCTAAAAGTAAACCAAGACAGCTAACGTAGGCTGTAAATAACAAAACCTGAATCACTATCACCAAAAACAGGCTAAGAAACACAAAAGAGCCAAAAATGGCCAAAAGCCAAACCGGCTAACAACACAAAATTGTACAAAACTGCAAAAGCCTAACTTGGCTTGGGATAGAGCAGAAACCAGTATATACAGGGCCAAGCCCAACTAGAGAGGAAAAAGAGAGAGAACTGTCAATAGCTAGGAAAAAATCCAATAAGTAGACTAAAGCACAATATTATAACTATCTAACTAGTAAATGCAAAGAGAAACTTTCTTGAAAAATTTTTTTGAAATTTGCAAACTTCTCTCTCCAACGGCCAAGAGCTGTAGAGAACACCCGATCAGTTGCAGTGGCAAACTAGATCTGGGGAATGTAGTGGTGCATTGTGGGATAGGGCTTTGGCCTCAAGCTGTTTGAGACCTCGAGCTTTGCAAATAGGCTGACTCAGAGCCAATGATCGGCTCCAAACCCATCAGTAAGAATGAAGGAGAGATTGAACAACTTCACATGCAATTATTTAAAAAATGTGATGGATGATAGAAGTATCCAAATTATGAAGCTGGATAAAGGAGGAGGAATGGTGTTATTTAATGTATTAGATTATAATAGGGCAATGTATGACATACTTAATGATAAACATGCATTTACCAGCCTCCTTGAATGAATTAAATATTGCTTATCATAGAACAGATTCTTTTTTTTTTGGAAGAATATGTGGTGAAACAGAGAATAATGTCTGAGGTGTATGAATGGATGAAGGTGGGGAAACCTAAAGTCCCAATAATATTTGGCACCCCAAAAATACACAAGGGCATACTTGACTGACCATTTAGACAAATTGTGGCTACAAGGGGGTAAAAATAAACACCTTGGGAGTATACATAGATAAAATGGTGAAGAAAGTTTAAGATAAAGTTCCACATTTGATAAAATATTCATGGGATTTTTTAGGTAGACTTAATAAAAGTTTATGGTCCAAAAAACTGATGTTTTTAATTATAGATGTAGTGGACCTTTTTTCAAGTATACTGAGAGATGAAAGGTTGGAGTATTTTCAGAGCAGTTTAATGAAATTTAGTAACCACCCCAATGACATGGTAAATTTATTGGCAGAATTAATGGGTATTGTCCTGGATTACAATTGTACATTTTTTGAAGGAGAATACTTTAAGGTGATTAAGGGGGTTGCTATGGGGGCACCATGTGCCCCATGTTATGATGCTTGATTGGGAAAACAATATAGTGTTCAACTCAGAGTATTAAAAAAACATCAAGTTATATGTAAGATTCCCGGATGATACATTTATCTTATGGGAAGGTCAAGTAACTGCTATTAGTAATTTTGTGGAATACTTGAATGGGTCAACTAATTTTTTGAGATTCACATATAGTTATGACAAGGAGGGTATCAGCTATTTGGACACTAAAGTATCCCATTTTCATCAAGGTTTTAGATCTGTGACACACACACACACACACACACACATATATATATATATATATATATATATATATAAAATGAAATTTAGTAACCACCCCAATGACATGGTAAATTTATTGGCAGAATTAATGGGTATTGTCCTGGATTACAAATGTACATTTTTTGAAGGAGAATACTTTAAGGTGATTAAGGGGGTTGCTATGGGGGCACCATGTGCCCCATGTTATGATGCTTGATTGGGAAAACAATATAGTGTTCAACTCAGAGTATTAAAAAAAACATCAAGTTATATGTAAGATTCCCGGACGATATATTTATCTTATGGGAAGGTCAAGTAACTGCTATATATATTAAAAAGCAGGTAAAGGAGACTCCAGACTACGGCTGTACCTGGGATTTGATTTGTTTTTTATTAAACCATTTTATGTGCTGTACAGCCGTGGTCTGGAGCCTCCTTTACCTTCTTTTTAATTTGGATCTTTTGCCGGAACCGTTTTCTAGCATCACTTGCTTTTTGACTGTTGATATATATATATAAAGCCATCATTTAGTAACTCTTACATAGATTTCGAAAGTTGTCATCCACTGAAGCAAAAGAAAAGGGGCAATTTATCAGGGTAGCAAGAATGATTTCCCATCAGGAAGATTTATGCAAGGAAATGGATGCAGTTGCCAAAATGTTTCGAGGAAGAGGCTACCCAATTGGGATATTGAATGATGTGAGAAATTATGCAGTGAACGAATGGGGAAAGAAATATAAACCATTACTAAAGACAGGGATGGAGAAGGAGCAATAGATGGACAATCGAGGAGATAAAAATTATGAAAGGGCTCTAGTGGTAGAATATACTCCACAAACAGAATACATTAAGAAAACTGGAGCATCTTGAATACTAACCAAGCCATTCTAGAAATATTGGAGTCAGAACAAGATTTGTGTACAAAACAGGAAGACATTTGAAAGAAAGTTTTGAGAGTAGGGTGGATTATTCATCATCTATAAATCAAAAAGGTACTGTGAAGCGTGGAGCTTGTCTACAATGTAGTTTTATCTGCAAGGATAAATGTGTTATTTTGGACAATTATTCCAAAAGTAAAGTCATTTTTCAAAAAGGGGACTGTGGGACTAGTAATGTGATCTATTTAGTGAGGTGCTCTGGTTGTATGGCATTTTATGTGAGAAAAATGGAAAGTAGGCTAAGAAAGATAATTTATGAACACTGTATAGTATTGGAAAATGTAATTCTAATAGTGTATTATAGAAACATCTTGCAAAATGTCCACAGTTTAAGAGATTTACATTTGGCATTTCAGAAAGAGTTACGGAAAACCTGAGATGGGGGGGGATAGTAAGACCTTATTAGAAGCAAGAGAGGTAAAGTGGCAAATTAAACTTAATGCCAGTCAGTCCCCAGGTATTAATGAAACTGTAGTTATAAATCACTTGTTAGACATGAGAGCTAGTATACTTTAAATTATCCTCTCTGTGGATGTATAAATGACATATTTATTTAGGAGTCAGCATTTTTATGGATTATGGTAAATGCTAAAGTTCGCAATTCAATTTTTTTTTTAAGACATTGTGGAGGAAGTGTTTGACAAAAGCATTTTAATGTATTTTTTTAATAATTTTTAACATATTCCTCAATACACTTTTTAGCATGTATAATATTTTTAATACTATGTATGGTTTCAAGGTGGAAGTATTCTTAAGGAATATGAATTTTAATACTGATTAGCCACAGTAAAAGTTTATCTAAGTGTCTTTTTTACGACAATAAAGGGTTAATATGCTCATTACTGTATTTTATGGTGTCAGCACAGAGTTTAATATAAAGAGGGGAATGTGTGTATTTTGATTCTGAGGAAGTCCAATAATATGGATGAAAGCACTTAATCTGGTGTGTTTTTTTGTTTTTGAATGTAATAAAAATTTTTCCAGTTTTACAAACTGTTTGCATTGTGGATGCAGGTGTCGCTACATGATTTCAGTGGTGTTTAATTAGTTGCAGAGTAGTGACAGACCATGGTTTTTATTAATGTCATTTTGTTAATAAGCCCTTGCACTTTCTAATATTGCCTATTATTAGATGGTAAGTCAGTAAATTAAGCCACACTAAAAAAAAAAAAAAAAAATCTGACACCATAAGGAGCTATGGGTGTGAACTATAAGTACATAAAATGTGCTACAGGCTTGCGTGGGTTAAAAAGTGGAATCACATCTTGAACTACATGAGAGTTTAAACTAGTTTGCCTTTTTACCAAAATAGACGGGTCTACTTCATAACATTGAAATCTCATAAAGCTGAATTTCATAACATTGAGACCAAAACATCTAAATCCCAAAACATTGAAAGCTACAATGCATATGTAAAATAACATCCTCTCTACCTATAACAACACCTAACTAACAAACACACTTTCGACTATGTTTCTGCAGGGGGGTAAGCTCCCCCTGCACCCCCCACACCCCCTGTAAATTAAATACACCAACTCCAAGATCGCACTACAGTGGAAAAAAGTTAATTTCCTAACCTTAGTGTATGAAGTTAGGAAGTCAACGTTTTTCCACTGTAGTGCGATCTTGGAGTTGGAGTATTTAATTTACGGGGGGTGTGGGGTGTGCAGGGGTGCTTGCCCCCCTGCAGAAATGTAGTAGAAAATGTGTTTGCTAGTTGTTGTTGTAGGTGGAGGTGATATTATTTACTTGTGCAATGTAGTTTTCAATGTTATGAAGCACACTTTCAATGTTCTGAGTTTTCAATGTTTTGGGTTTTCGTGTTTGGGTGTTCAATGTTATGGTCTCAAGGTTATAAAATTCAAAGTTATTAAATTTCAGTATTATGAAGTAGACCCGAATAGACACCTCTCTTGCATCTACCTAGACTATTGTATTTGCTGTCTTCCTCTTACAGTTTTTTCCCATCCATTTGTTACATCTTGGAAGTGGAAAGATCTGAATTTCTTTCTCAAATGAATTAAGACTACAATATCTTCCATGCCCTTACTTGTTTTGGTCAGCCTGCGCTTTTGGTTGTACCTGCCATATGGATGATATATGATATATTGCATGTATTCTTTTAGTGAAGTTACACTAATTCAACATTAGCTTAACAAACAGCATAATTTTCTATTGCACATACTGCATTGCTGCTATAATGCAGCATATTACATATCTTCCACCTTAATAGATCTGTACAGGGAGGGGGGAAAAGTATAACTTATGCACACTTAATCACTGAAAATAATAATTTTGTAATTGCACATAACAGCCAGACTTGCAATTAGTGTCCATTTTCCTTATCTGTAAGGCAACACATTAGTTTCCATGACAGAAAAAAATTTTAAAATATAATATATTGTATATATCCTTGCTGTGAAGATGTTACATGCATTCAACTTTTGAAAAATAGTTGGTATAACTTTCCATTCAACTTATTGTGTTTTAAGAGGTAGTTCATTAAATTTACAAAAAAACATGTAAAAGCTATGCACACTTTGCTGTTGAAAATAGTCATTTAGTAAGTGAACATCTTAACCAGGTTCCACTGAGTGACAGTTATTCTTTGTCCCGTGTACAAGGTTACTTCCCTCTCTATTATATCAGCTTTACTGTTATACTGCAGCAACGTAATTTGATCTTGAGGATCTTTATATAAACAGGTTTTAAATCAGGTTACTGAAATCCTGAGCCAGTGGAAATATCACCTTTGGTGCTGCGTCAGAGCCTGAACACCTTTTTTCTTGTTCTCATATTTACAAATAAAATAGAGTGTATGGATCTATTGCCAAAGCAGCCATACTTCCAGTAATTAATGTGATGTGATGAACTCTTCATAACATCATCTCACTCAAGTTATCAAAATTAATAAGAGCATTGTAGACACAGTGACCTATGCACTGGCACATCCACATATTCTAGAAAATGCAATGTATATAAATGCGGTATATAAATTTAGTGGCCAGATACCAAATACTCTATTTATCCTAATATATATAGCTGGTGCAAGACATGCAAATTGCTGTGGTGCTGAGACTGGAAGCAGATACTAGAATTTATTAAGTACATAAAGAGAGCTAAAGTTTTGGCCTCATGGGCTGACGCAATAAAAAGGCTAGTAGTGGAAAGTTGGCATCAGTACTAATCTTTTTAATCCTGTTTCTTCTTGTTCATCCTTTTGTTGTGATTTTACTTAAAACTTCAGAAGCCTTTGAATGATCCATAATCCAATGCTGTGTGCCTCTAATGTGAGAATGACAGTGGGTGGCAAATGAACTATGCACCACTGGAGATGAGCAGGTGACACAAAACAGCTAGATATATTCATCACAGATGCACATGATGTAGCTATTAAACATGATATAAGATGGACCACACCTTATAGCACAACAGGATATCTATTAATTATAACTACACAAAAATGAAAACAAGGAAAGAAGAATTTTGCAAACTTGAAGGCACTATTAAAAGCCTTGAAGAAAACCTTAAAAAACAATGAAAAATATAAACTTAAACAAATTAAAATGGGAGGGAGGGACAGAAGGCAGACTTATTAGGATTACATGGAGACCACCTGTGCTTTCACTTCACAGGTAAATATGTTTGCTTGCTATACAGATTAGGAACAGATGCTATCTAGGATGTTAGCACATACCCTAACATTATACAGGCTCAAAAACTTCATTGCACTAGTGAAATAGAAAGAAATTAGTAGCATTAATTCACAAAACAGTACTAAACCGTTCCACGGGGAAGTACCAACAACTACAGTTAGGGTAAACCAAAATATTACTAAAACCATTTTCAAATATCTAAATCAATTTAGACACTAAAGGTTAACAGAAAATCCAAAGATAATAGACAGTAAAATCTGCCTTTAAAGAAACACTAGAAGCAACAGAGTAATTGAGTTGTGCAACCCCCTCCCCCCATGAATGGAGGAGTGGCACATTTTAAAAATTAAAAAAAAAGGGAAAAAATTTAATTAGGGTCTTTAATTTAATTCAGTGATTACCAATCTTTAGTTAAACAGTTTACTGTAATATTTATTGGAATGCTTGAAAATGACCCACAATTCACAAAGAAACATGATCCAGTTTCCCATATAAATTTGAACATTAACCTACTTTTCTGAATACTGGCCCAAAGGTTTAAAAAGTATCTAGGAAATGTACTTGCAAATTGCCAAGCTGGCTTTATTGTAAGAGAGGCAAATGGAGGATAACAACCTAAGTCTAGATATACCAGCCTATTATAATCACAACAAATGCAATACTAAAGTTGCAGTTGCTCCAGATTCCTCTAAGGCCTTCAGCAAAAGTACATGCCATTTCACTATGGCTCTTTTGAAAGCCTTTAACTTCCCAGAAGGCTACAAACTAACTGGTAATTTGTATGCATGTGCATCCACAAATTTAAAGACTAAGGGCATGCTCTCTTGCACACTAAAATTATTATCCTGGACCAGACAGGGAAGCAGCCTAACACCTTGGCTATTCATGCGCTCACTAGCACTGCTATTGTACTTTATCCAAAAACATTCCTTTATAAAATGCATCAGTTTCAGCAATACAAAACTGTGGATCATGCCATATGCAGGTTATACCCTGTTACATCTTGCTATTTTAGCCCCCCCCCCCCCCAAGTACTTATGATTATCTAGAGCTACTAAACCAAACTTTAAAAATCCACCTTATATCTATTAGGAAACAACTTAAATCTTAAAAACGATGATGCATTGAGCACAACTATTTCACTAAACATAATCAAATATTCAGGCATCAAGTATACCGTAAGCTGCAGGTCCCTTAATAAATCATCCTTAACGGAGTTATGGAGGGGGGATTTAATTAGATGGTTAAGACTATATTTCAGTCGATGGACAATGGTAGAAATCATCAATGTAAATGTTTCACAGAATCATCTTCATAACTAATAATGCTATCTCTAGTGTACCACAATGAACAAATGTTCAACCAAATCAATAAACTAATAATAGATTTCATTTGGTTATAAAAGTCACATAAACATAGTCTAGGCAAGTTGATATGCCTGAAAGCAAAAGGAATACTAAACTTATCAGACTCAAACTTCCCTATAACGTTGGCAAATTAATGATACATTACATTAAGTAATTAAGTTACATTAAGTCGCAGCATAATCTGAGCATGAGGGATTTCAAGCCATTATGGATGTTTATTACAATCAGGTGTTATAATTTCCTAAAATCAAAATAACAGAAATCCCATTTGTAGATAAAAGTGGATTTCCATACCATTCTTGGTAAGAAACATACTACAACTAATGTCAAAGTTACAACTGGAGAAACATTGTTATGTCAGCCATTATGTGGTAACTCCAACATAAAAATAAATACAATGCTCACATTTCCTTGGTTTGCTAAAAATGAAATCTGGACCTTACTAGAATTCCTGAGGGAGAGAAATTATATGAAAAGGCAGGATTAAATTAAAAATGGGCCCTAAATATTAAGGACTTGATCCAGTCTGTAAGGAAGCTTATGGTAAATGTCCTTGGTCAGTTCCATAAAAAGGAGAACCAATGTTGTCTGGGCTAAAAGGGGATTCACCACAATGATTTTTGAGGTATCCTTTTGATTCTTCAAAATTAACCTGGAATTATGTAGTAAAAGTTAGAAACTCATAATGAACGTTCCCTAACAAGGAAATGAAAATTCATCTTTTTACAGATATACTTGCAAGACGCCCTATAACAAAATTTGATAAGTTGTCTGTTTTCAAAGGAGGTGAACTAATCTATATGAGGTGTTGCCCACAAACAGATATGTTTCTGGAAGACACCCACACTCAATTTCCATTTGTGAGAGTCTGTCCTATTCCTGCTTAGCTTGTCTGCCACTATGTTTTGCTGTGATGAAATTCAAAATGGCTGGATGGTTAAAAATGCTGAAGAGCTAACTCCCAAGACATCATTATTGTATAATAGATAAAATATTGTACTTTCCTGCTTATGTACAAGTGTGGTATTGTCTTCAAACATGTGAAAAGGGTCAGGGGACCATACATGATGGAGCGACATCAAGGCATAGATCACAGCCAACATCCATTGTAACTTGATCTGCTTTGGTGAGAGATTGGTTAAGGGTCTGAGGACAGAAGGGGAGACCTAGGTTCAGTTGAATTTCTTGTCTCCACCAATGCAGTTTCTTTTTTTACAAAGCCCGAGACTGGAATTTGATACTCCAGAGAATGTAAATGCTGGGTGCATGTGTTTTTTAAAAAACATTGCACTGTTCTCATGTGAAATCTACTTAGAGGAATCATAGAAGCTGCAAATCCTATGAGTCTAAGAAATTCTTTTACAAAGGTTTGAGACTAATTTGAAAAGCTCAGGAAAAAAAAAAAGTCTTTGGAAGAGATGTATAGGGCAACACAAAAACACAACCCTGTGAGATGGAGCCAAAGAAGATTTTGCAATACATATCTGGAAGTCCAGATTGGCCAAAACAGACAAAACCCAAGTTAATGAATCTTGCCATCTGGGAAAAAGACTCAGCAAAGATAAGCAAGTTATCTAAATAATGACAGAGATTAATGCTGTTCAATCTGCAATAAGTTATGACCAGAGGTAGGTATTTTGAGAATATTTATATATTGCATTTGTTAACTGGAAAGTCCGACTGGTTGCAAGACCCCTTCTCAGCAGAGGCCAGGGGAGAAAAACTCTACATTTTATATACAAGTAAACATCAAGAGACAGTACACATATGTGATAAGATTGATTGTTTTGCAAGAGAAAGTATATGTAAATGACAGCACTCATCATTTTACCTAGAATAATACAATATATAGAAGTATCCAATAATAATAAAGGGCAAGTGTAGTATTTAAAACATTTAGTAATGCAGGTAGCAGTTGATACAGGAGTAATGCTTTTATTGTGGAATACACTGGTTTGATAGTTAGCACCATTAAGTGTTATATTAAGCAGACACAATACATATTTGGATGGAAAGGGAGAGGTTAAGACTAGGAAGAGAGAAGGCAACATGTTAGGTATTGAGGAAACGTCTGCATACTGGCAAGCTGTTTAATTAGAGTTTGGGTAATAAGTTGAGGTAGGTATAATTATGGGATATACAGGAATCATTACACCTAAGAATAGGGGGACAGAAGTTGAGTTATTATCAATCTGATATCCAGGGGAAGAGCAAAGGTAAATCCATGATTTGTCTAGGTGAGATTTTATGAGGGACTTGAAGGTTTTCTTCTAGTTTGAGAGTGGGGTAGAGTTTCAAGCTTTGCAGGGAAATTAGAGAAAAGTCCATCTCCAGAGCTGTTATTAAATTTAGAGGTGGCTAGTGGGAGATTAGTTGTGGGTCTTAATCTTCCTGCTGGTGAATATAGTTGGATGATTGTAGCCAGGGATGGGAAGTTGTTGCGTGTGTAGATAGGTTTATGTAGGAATGTCAGTTGGTTGCATGTGAAGAAAAGGAGTAACTCTAGCCAGTTGAGTACCTCGAGAGATGGACAGTAATGAGTATGGTTGTAGGTGGTTAGCAGTGAATTTAGTTATTCTGTGGTAACATTGCTCTAGTTTGGATAGTTGAGTTGTTTGTAGATTTATAAATATTGTAGAGAAGGTTGGGTAACAGAAGGGAGGACGCAAAGTGTTTTCTGTCCGTGTCTGTGAGGCATGGTTTGATTCTGTACAGGCTTGCTAAACTTTTTTTTTTTAATCATATTTTAAATACGATAATCAAATTTGAGATTTTCATCAGTGTAAATCCCCAGTAGTTTGGTAAAGGAGACAAGTTTGATGCTAGATCTGTTGGAAGAAGTTATGTGAAAGGACAACTTTTCAGGTAGTGAGTTCTTAGGTGTAAACAGGATGATCTCAGTTTTACTGAGGTTAAGATGTAGCTGAGAGATGCCTAACCAAGATTCAACTGCTGAGAATGATTCCTGTGAAATTAGTTGAAGTTCGGCAAGGTTGTTAGAATAGCAAATTAAGGTGGTGTCGTTTGCATACTGGACTATTCAGGTAGATCTAGTATGTTGTGAGAGTTTATTAATAAAAATGTTCAAAATTATGGGTTCTGATAATTGAGGCTTAAATACTGATAGTTACAGTTAGAAAGGACGAGAATTAGTTTTGCCATTTGACAGCTTGTTGTTGACAGAAGAGATTTTGGAATGAGGACATGGTGGAGGTATTTAGGCCAAGATTAGCAAGTTTGTTCAGCAGTATTGGATGTGATAGTGACAAAGACTTTGAAAATATTAAGAAATAGGGCTGATACCATTTGTCCCTCATTTCTATGCAAGTTGACTGTGTGAGTGAAGTTCATCAGGCCTGTACTAGTGCTGTGGTTGGGTTGAAAACCATGTTGAGTGGAGAGAAAAAGGTTGCTGTTGGTAATGTATAAGTTGTGACAGTATGCATTTTTCAAGTAGTTTAGACAGAGGAGAGAGCATGACTTTGGGTTAAAAGTTAGTCAGTTCAGTAAAGTACAGGAGTAATGCAGACAACTGGCAATGTGACCAGAAAATGTCATCCTTAGAAATTTCCTGAAGCCTGTAGCTATGAAAATGTGCTTATAAGCATCTTTTAGATCCAGCACCACCCAGCAACTCTTTGGAAGAATGAGGGGTAACAGGTTCTGTTAGGACAACATTTCGAATGTTAGAATTTTCATATACAGATTTAGAAAAGAAAGATCTAATTCTGGTCACCAATATTATAGGATCATAGGTGGTTACTAGGCCAATGGCCCTAGGGCCCTTGCAAGCTTGTTCCCAAGGGTATCTGGTTCAAGCAGACACTAAAATCAGCACCTATTGTCCCTGTCCAAGAGGGACACAGGTGGAACCTCTGGGGTGAATTTCTGGTTACCCATTCAATCATCCAAATTATGCTTAAATAGGGCCAATGAGGGTCTTTGTTTAACATGAGGAGAGGCTTTTTTTATTGGTAATAGAAAAATTCTGGAATAGAATTCTTTTCCACTTTGACATATGGCCACAGGTTCTATGACTCCTTGGGTGTGTAAAGACTAAAGAGCCTGAGGAAAATATTTTGTTTGGCTTGGAGGGTAGGGAGGTATTCCCTTGAAAGGAGGCTTTTGTACCCGGTACCATCTATAACCCTCTTGCAACAGTTGTAATACCCAAGAATCTGAAACGATCTTTTGCTAAACAAGAATATCAAGAAAAAGAGAAAAGCAGCACACAAGCAGGCCCAGGTGTCCACAGTACAAAAACAAAACACAAAATCCACCAAGAAAAGCACTGGAGAAACTGAGAAAGTTCTATTTTAGTGTAGTTAAAATTTAATGTTCTCTATTCGTCCCAAAGATTTCACCAGAAATGATAAAATACACTTCCAAACCACTTTTAAATCATTCAAAAAACATTTTACCAATCAAATTATCTCATTAACAAGTCAATTAAATTCATAAAAACATTTAAAGGCATGCTACAAAAAATGTACAACTCAAAATGTCCACATGGCTGACACAGTTTAAAACACAAGGGTATTCACCCCTGTATGTTCACTTTAGTAATTTTCCTATTTTTTAAGAAACATTTTATGTTCACCATATCATTCAGACCTGGGGATAAATAAGAAGCAAGTTTGATCTGCTATTCTGAATCTCTTTGTTCAATATAATTTCTAAAATCCCCTCCCATAAGGTCACACTTAACTTCTACTATAGGAAAAAGTAAATTTCTTCCAGTTAGAACATATCAAAGAATGCTTAAAAAGGGCATTATTACTATTTTTGTTTTTATAGCATACAAGTGCTGTAATACCCGTTTCCTTAGACTCCTGGTAGACATGCAAACATAAAAACTTGGGCATGTTGAAGACATCACAAGATACGCTATCCCTGTAGTACTACAGCTCAATTTTCCAGGGATGGGTATAGTAAACTGTAGATGCTCCAGGAACACAATGGGACCCTCAGAAATAAATCTGCATGCCCTGCACCCTGAACATTTAAACATACCCCCAGTTTCACCAGAAGTAAGGCTTGGCCCAACGTTATTTTCTAACAAATGTTTAAAATTTTGATTTTTCTTGTAAAGAAAATGGGGGCCTTTTCCAAGAACTTTAGATAAATCTGCATTACCCCTAAATACTTTCCAATTCTCACTAATAATTTGACGGATGTGATTACTGTCTACATTCATATCCAAACAGAATCTGGGACCTTCTGCCCCTCTCTCTTATATGTGTGCCACTAGGTACTACATTCTGAGCTTTTTTAACAAAACCTCTTAGCAGAATAGGAGGACAATCTGTCTCCTATGAATGACCTCTTGAGCCATACTTTCAAGTAGGTCTCCAGGGTAACCTCTTTCTAGAAGCAACTCTTTTATGAGGTTAATTTCCTTCAAAATAACAGTGTCTTCCACTATCATTTGAGATGCTCGAATGAACTGTCCTCTAGGAATATTTTTTCTCATAAAGTAAGGGTGGCAACTCTTGAAATGGACATAGCTGTTACAAAATGTACTCTTACGATGAATACTACTCAAAAGCACATTCTTGTTAGTGCCCATTATTAAGTTAACATCCAAAAAGGAAAACTTGTTGCCCATTTCCCCCACCATGAACTTTAGAAATGGTGTACTAGCACTTAAAGCTCCACAAACTCATTAACATTAAAGTTGTCCTTATAAACTGTAAAGAACAAATCTTTTATAAAAGATAATTTGTTCTGAATAATCAGTGTGTGGCAGTATTTCCATGTCCCTCCAACCTAATACCAAATTTGTAAAAAAAGACAAGAAGAAAAAACTGTTGCAAAACACAAACATGCCAAACAGGAACATAAGGATGAACCACTCCACAGTAAATAAATGCACCTATTCAGGCCAAATTCAATAAAACCAATACTGGAGTTTATTGAAGAGAATACAATAAATAAGCGCTTTTGTCCTGACCACTTCAGAACTTCATCAGATAATACATTTAATCACACAATCTATTTATATAGTAGAAAAAACTGGGTAAAAAAGTCATTAACAATTAATAAATTATTTAAACTGACACACCCCCTTAAAGGAAAAGACATGTAAAAGACTGTATTATATATGTAACATAAAATCTGTAGAAGATGGAATAAATAGATAGTAAAATACTCTCATTGTAGTACAAAAACAGATAAAAATGGTGCTTAAAAATATATAAATAATGAATAAATAATTATTTAAGAGAGTGTTATCTTTCTAGGGCTTTTAATTTTAAAAGAGAGCTGATAGAAATGTGGTCATTTAAGCCTGGCCAGCTACATGCATTTAGACACAGTTGCCAGTAAAGCTCCCTCTTTTCTAGTAAAAGAGACCAGGCTCCACCTCGAGGTTCTGTAAAGAGACCAGGCTCCACCTCAAGGTTCTGTAAAGAGACCAGGCTCCACCTCGAGGTTCTGTAAAGAGACCAGGCTCCACCTCGAGGTTCTGTAAAGAGACCAGGCTCCACCTCGAGGTTCTATTTTAATATTATCAATGACAGTAAAATGAAAAGAATGACAAGTATTTTCCATTATGTGCTTGCTAAGTGCATTTGTATCTTTTTTTTTTATTTTATGTCATACAAATGCATTTTTTTTAATTTACAGTCCATTTTTCCAATATGAAACCAGCTACAACAATTACATAGAGCACAATAAATAATCCTTTTGGATCCACAAGTTGTATTTTTGATGAAGTTTTACTTCAATGTTGATTATGAGAAAAGTGCTACCTTCCTTAATGTGTTTACAATAGTTGCACATGGCACACTTTTTCATGTGATAAGCAAACACCAAAATACGCTGAAACACACCCGTTTAATAGCAAAGCTTTCAGGTACAAACCCTTTATCAATACTCATACAGGTTACAAATAAAATCAAACATTTAAATAGAAGCCAACAAAGCACATGACCAGCAGCCAACATTATTCATTCACTTTATTTTCAACTAAAAAATGCTCTTTAAGTTTCTGCCCTTCTTAAATACTATGGCAGGATGTGACTCAATAAATGGTCCAATGGCTTTTTCATGATTTAGTATGGACAAATTATTTTCTAAGATTTTTCTTCATGTATAACTGTCAGTGTATATGGTAATGAAAGACGTCTTATAGTCCCTACTTACGTCTTGGTTCTCCACATTTAAGCATTGAGTGGAACTGCTGATACTGGTGATGCTGGTCTCAATATCTGATAGTAAAGGACTACAATGACCTATCTCCCTTTTATTTACTACTTCCAACATAATGTCAGTAATAAATTTGTACGGTTAGCCTCTCCTTGAAAACATGGATTTCAAGTTATCACATTCACTGAGGAAATCATCCATAACTGAAACCATTCGGGCTGCCCTAACAAATTGCACCTTTACAATTGCTTTTTTCTGTTTCAGTGGATGTGTACTTGAGTAATGGAGTAGGTTTCCTTTCTATATATTTTTGAAACAAACTTACTGTTTGTATAATCTTTAGTGAGAAGGACATCTAGAAAGGGCAACTGGTCCATACTATAATTGTGTGTGAATTTCAAAAATGTAGTGATAGAATCCATATAAGAAATTAAATCATTGATGTGTTCTGGGGGTCCGTTCCACAAAATAAAAATGTCATCCGGGAACCGGGTGTAACATTTTACATACTTGAACATCGGACAGTTGAACAAAAATTTCTTTTCCCACTGGGTTGTTTGTCTTTTCGGCTTTTCCCGGTTAGGGGTCGCCACAGCAGAACTCCGGTCCGCTAATGATCAGCGAAGGCATGCCCATTCGCGCATGTCTTTTAGAGGCCACTCGACCACGGGGAGGACATGCAGACTCCACACAGAAGGCACTCCAGCCGAGAATCGAACAGGAGAACCTCTTGCTGTGAGGCAACAACACTACCGCTGTACCACCGCGGCTTTTCCCCACTGAGTGACAACAGTATTTGCATATAGGACACCACAAGAAGAACCCATTGCCAGCCCCTCCTGTTTCATATATATTTCATGGTTAAAGTAGATGAAGTTGTTTTTCAAAACAAATTCAAGTAGGTGTGTATATACTTGGACATTGTTGTGTTCAACTCCTTTTTCATATAAGTATTCTGAAAATCATTCCAAGCCTGTGTTATGGGGAATAACAGTATATAAATCTTTGATGCCAGTAGTCAAAAGGACATACCCGGTTTTAAATGGAGTGTTGTTAATGAGATATAAAAAACTCCATGAGTCCTTGCATATATGGTTTTCAGAGAATACTAGTTCTTTCAGCCTAATGTCTAAGAGTTTTGTGATTGGGTGGGTAATGGAACATTTTGCATCCACAATGGGTCTCATGGGTGTCTGTTCAAGGTTTTTATGTAGTTTAGGTAACCCAGACATCACTGACATCCTGGGGTATGACACTGTGAGATAGTTTAACTCTTCAAAGGTAATGGACCCCTCAATAAATAAATCCTGTTACATATGGAATTCATCAAAAGGAGGATTTTTACATATGCTTTCCCATTCAAGATGTGTAACATCTTGTTGGTGTAATAAACCTGATTTATAAGGACTACACCTCCTCCCTTGTCAGGTTTCATTATTCTGACCAAATCAAGTACACTTTTAATGTCCTGTAATACACCCTCCACATTATTGTCTGTCTTTGTTGATTAATCCTTAAAAAATCACGAATATCAAGTTCACATATTCTTTCAAACAGCTGGATAATTGGGTGAAGGGGGGATTGTATGTGCTTGACATGGCTAAAGGATTAATAAAATCTTGTGATAATGAATTCTGAAAAAGGACCTTAAAATTCAACTTACGCATGTATAATTCAGGTCAGTTAATGTGCTAGAGATGTCTGTGGACTGTGCAGGTGCATAAGTAAAACCTTTTGAAAATAAGTCACAGTGCTTAGTCTCAATAACACATCAGAAAAATTATACACTTTGGAATCAACTTCACCATTGGTAATGATATAACAATGGGGTAGTACATGGTCAGAAAACACCTCTAAAATACTTACTAAAGATTCAGAATGGCAGATCAAACTTGCTTCTTATTTATTCCCTGGTCTGAATGATATGGTGAACATAAAATGTTTCTTAAAAAATAGGAAAATTACTAGAGTATACAGGGGTGAATGCCCTTGTGCTTTAAACTGTGTCAACTGTGTGGACATTTTGAGTTGTACATTTTTTGTAGCATGCCTTTAAATGTTTTTATGTATTTAATTGACTTGTTAATGAGATGATTTGATTGGTCAAATGTTTTGAATGGTTTAAAAGTGATTTGGAAGTGTATTTTATCATTTCTGATGAAGTCTTTGGGATGAATAGCGAACATTAAATTTTAACTACGCTAAAATAAAACTTTCTCAGTTTCTCCATTGCTTTTCTTGATGAATTTTGTGGGGTTTTTTGTACTGTGGACACCTGGGCCTGCATGTGGGCTGCTTTTCTCTTTTTATTGGTTTTGGCTGTCACAACACATGGCTGGAGCACTAGAGGACGATGATTTGGCTTGACTCTACATTCTACACCTACCAGCAGAGAAAGAACACTTGAACTTATTTTGGCAGTAGGTGAAATGCAAAGGTCTTCAACTGTTTTGTCAGCTAAAATTAGAGAGAGTTATAAAATTATTAACTCTTCTAATAATTTTCCCCTGAATCCTGCTTTGTATTCAAGGCAGGAGCCTTGTCAAGGTAATTCAACAAATGGAACAGCCAGTAAGTTTTTAAATGTTAGCTTTGATCCATTTGCAGGGCATGTAGTTTTGGCAAACAACAACATTGCGGCTAAAAATAATGTTAACTCTGTGCTGGACAAAATGGAAAGAGGTTTGAAGCATTATTGGGCGCTTCCTAGAGAAAATAAATATTTAGAATACTGTATTAATGCTGCCATTGTACCTAAGGGTCTTCATTTTTTTTTTTAATTACCTAATGGAGTCTTTATGGACAGTCCGTTCTTTAAGGAGCTATCTACTTTCTTTGACAATGCTGGTAAAGTTTTTGAAGCTACTCATTAAAAACAACAGTACTGTTTTGGCAGAATTGTGTGTTTCCCTGACAGAGATGGATACTACAATTGGTGAACTACTTATTAATTATCCTGATTCAAGATTTGTCTGAGCAGCGGATTAAAAATGTTGAACAGTATGAACAAATAATAGTTCAACGTAAAACTAAAAAAAATCAACAGGGACTTGACAGCATATGCAGGGGTCAATGTTTATGGTGATTTAGTTCCCCTTCCTTCTAGACCAGGCAAAGATTCAATACAAAATTTTATTAAGGAGGCCCAGCCAGCAGCACATTAAGGTAGTGGGTCTAACACTATTGTTCCACCTTTACAGCCGGAGATGGGTTCTTCTGCTCTTAGTGGTTTGGATTCAGCTTCTGTGAAGGTTGCAACTAATGTGGCTCATTCAGCAGAGCAATCCAGCTCTAAAGATGATGTTATGGTGTGCCAGAGATGGATTCAAAGCATCGTTCTAGCAGCGCAGGAGCAAGTATGAATAAGTTTTCCTCTTTTTTACAAGGGGATTTCAGCTGGAAGGAGAAAAGGAAATGCAGCAGGAGCAGGGGGATATCAGACACGCAGCAGAGGGCAAAGTATGGTTCAGAAGTAACATTGGCCAGTCTTTCTGTGAGTTCTAACAGTGAAAATGTACTTTCTTCACATTTTTTTTTCATCTGAAAGTGTACAAGAACCAAGTTCTGGTGCTGTTGGACTGGGTAATTCTATCTCAGTTTATAACTTGACTGATTTTAACATTTCTGATGAGCACATTAAACTGTTGAAATTAGGACTTAATTTCCAGCCCAGTAGGAGGGCGAATGTTACAAAAACTCTGATAGAACTCAAGCTCTATACTCGTAAGTTAAATTTAAAATATATATTGAATGAAGGTTGTGCGTCAGGGCCGGCAACTCGACACGTAAAAATCTACTGCCAATCATTAGCAGACCACATTTCCGCTGTGGCGAACCCTAACCAGGAAAAGCCAAAAAACACAACAACAACATTGAATGATGTTGGTCATAGGAATTGTAATTTTTTGTCAAAGCCGTCCAGCTTTAATCCTGGTTTAGTGCATACTGTAAAAGCCTTTAAGGCTTTTTGTGAAAAGATATTAGAAGTGTGTTACAAAATCAAAACAGAAAAATGTTTTATAACTTAAACCTTAATGAAAAGAAACCTTTGAATGAACTTATTTCTAGGAAAGACTTAAAGTTTATGAAGGAGGATAAAGGTGGGGCTATTTGTCATAATGAATTTCACTGACTACATAGAAGCTATGGAAATTATGTTAGCAAATGTATTGGAGTATAGGAAATTTATGAAGTTTGAAAGTGTTAAAAGTTATGCCTTTATCCACAGCACTTATATGACATGTTCATGAACTCTGAAATAACTAGGGAAATGTTTGAATTTTTGTGTGTGGATAATCCTAGGGTGGGTGTGATGTTTGGAATTCCCAAACTTCACAACAGTGTTGAAAAACCTTCATTCAGACCTATTATATCAGCTTCAGGAAGTTGCACTGACTGCATTTCTTAGATTCAGTGTTGAACCCATTAGTTAAGCAGCTTTCTTCTTATATAGCTGATTCTTGGGACTTTTTGGACCAGCTTAGGTCCTTTTTTTCTTCCTCAGACTTTAGGTTGGAAAACTTGCAGATGTTCACTGTTGATATTGTTTCTTTATTCACCTGCATCCCTAAAGATGGTGGGGTTGATTATGTAAGACGGTTTATGGTGAAGCATACAGGTTTAATTAACAACAGTATTATTACTTATGCTGCTTTGTTAGATTTATTATTAGGCAACTTCTTTTTGTTTAACTAGCAATTTTATAAACAGCTATAAAGGGTGGCCATGGGGGCCACTGTTGGTCCAACCTATGCAAATTTGGTATTAGGTTGGAGGGACATGGAAATACTGCCACACACTGATTATTCAGAACAAATTATCTTTTATAAAAGATTTGCAGATGATTTGTTCTTTATAGTTTATAAGGGCAACTTTAATGTTAATGAGTTTGTGGAGCTAAGTGCTAGTACAGCATTTTTAAAGTTCGTGGTGGGGGAAATAGGCAACAAGGTTTCCTTTTTGGATGTTAACTTGATAAAGGACACTAACAAGAATGTGTTTTTGAGTAGTATTCATCGTAAGAGTGCATTTTGTAACAGCTATGTCCATTTCTGAGTTGCCACCCTTACTTTATGAGAAAAAATATTCCTAGAGGACAGTTCATTCAAGCATCTTGAATGATAGTGGAAGACACTGTTACTTTAAAGGAAATTAACCTCATAAAAGAGTTGCTTCTAGAAAGAGGTTACCCTGGAGACCTACTTGAAAACATGGCTCAAGAGGTCATTCATAGAAGACAGACAGATTTTCTTCCTGTTTTTTTAAGAGGCTTTGTTAAAAAAAGCTCAGAATGTAGTATCTAGTGGCACACATATAAGAGAGAGGGGCAGAAGGTCCCAGATTCTGTTTGGATATAAATGTAGACAGTAATCACATCCATCAGATTATTAGTGAGAATTCGAAAGTAGTTACGGGTAATGCAGATTTATCTAAAGTTCTTGGAGAAGGCCCCCATTTTGTTTACAAGAAAAATCAAAATTTTAAACATCTGTTAGAAAATAACAACTCTGGCCCAAGCCTTACTTCTGGTAAAACTGGGTGTATGTTTAAATGTTCAGGGTGCAGGGCATGCAGATTTATTTCTGAGCGTCTGTTCCTGGAACATCTACAGTTTACTATACCCATCCCTGGAAAATTGAGCTTTAGAACAACAGGGATAGTGTATCGTGTGATGTGTTCAACATGCCCAAGGTTTTATGTTGGTACGTCCACCGGGAGTCTAAGGAAATGGGTATTAGAGCGCTTGTATGCTATAGGTTCATAGGGAGGTACTAGGCTATCTGCCCGAGGGCATTTTTAAGCCTAGCCAGAGTGTGTCGGCTTTCACCGCCCCATTGATTAATTAACCGAGCCTCTGTCAAGCAGAGCCAATGAAGTGATCCCAGGGGTGTATTTTCTGTTACCCATCCACTCATCAAGGCTTCTCTTGAAGAGTGTTAGTGAGGGGCTTTGCCTAATGTAGTTAGGAATTTTGTTCCAAAGCATGGGGAGTCTCTGTGACAGGAATCGATCCCTCCAGCATGTTCTATTTATTGTTGTGATGAGGTTTAGCTCACTAGAGCGCGTGGCTTGCAGTGACTTGGATTTATTTAGGTGGAGCATGTCCATCAATTCTGAGTTGGACATGGCTTTGTAAGTCAGGCAGAGATCACCTCTGAGTAAGCGATATGCCACTGAGTACAGCTGGAGTTTTTTCAGTCGGGCTGCATAGGACATATATTTGAGGTGCTTTTGTGGTCTTTCCAGCTGTTGGAAGTGTCTTGTGAGGTACATCCCAAATGGGGCATTGTACTCTATGATGGGTCTGATGAGTGATGAGTAGAGGGGCACTATAACCTCTATTTCTAGGTGTGAACCCCTTAGTAATTAGATGGGCCACATAGAAAGATTTCCTAACTACTTTGGCAATATGATTGTCAAAGGAGAGATTGCTATCTACCTGGGTCCCCAGATCTCCCATTACCTCTTCTGTATTAAGGGGGCTGCCGCCTATGTGGTAATTCGTGGGTGTTTTGTTTTTCCCAAATGGGATGACTATGCATTTTTTGGCATTTAGCTTGAGGCCATGACTTTGACACCAGGTGTCTGTCTCAGTAAGGCCTTTTTGAAGGATATCCGTGTCAGCCGGAGAGTCCATTATTGCTCCCAGTTTGCAGTCATCGGCAAAATTGGTTAGCCATAGTCCTCCTGTCATTTGCCTATACTTCTGAGAAATATATGCTGAACAATAGGGGTCCCAGAACTGAGCCTTGCGGGATACCACTTGTGACTGGTTTAGAGTCGGACCTGGAGCCCGCTATTCTTATCGTGTGAGTTCTGCTGTAAGCCAGTTGGCAACCCATCTTGTGACTTAGGGGTTTACGTTCAGGCTGGTGAGTTTTTCTATAATACCAGAGTGAGGAATGGTGTCGAACGCCTTGGCGAGATCATGGTAGGCTGCATGAATCACCTTTCCCTCGTCTATGGCCTTGGTGACTGTCTCGAAGAAGTCAATCAGGTTTAGTAGGCATGATCTGCCCTTAACAAAGCCGAACTGGGTCGGGTCAAGTGTTTAGAGGTTCTCAATGTCTTTGTTAATGAGTTCCATGATGATGCACTCCATAACCTTGCAGACCAGGCTAGTCAGGCTTATGGGGAGATAGTTACCAGGGTCAGTTGTGGCCCCTCCTTTGTGGAGCAGAATAACCATTGCTGTGCACCATTCTATAGGCATGTAGTTTGTGGAGAGGCTGAGGTTGAACAGCGTGTTTAGGTGGGGGGTTAGTTCGTGCAAGATGCAGCCTGGGATACCATCTGGCCCCACTGATGCTGTGTTTTTGGCTTTTGAAATGGCTGTTTTCACCTGTGCTTCTGTGATTTTCGGGACACTACACTTTTCCGGTATTGTTGTGGGCCCTTTTGAAGGTGAGAGGGAGGTGACGTTTGCACTGAATCTATCTGCCAGGATGTTGGCAGTATCAGTAGGTTCAGTATATTTTGTGCTATTTTGCACTAGGTCAGAGCATATCTGCGAGTTGCCACTTAGATTCTTGACATAGCTAAAGAAGGCTTTGTGGTTACCTTTTGAATCCTTGGCTATTTTTCTTTCAAAGTTGGCCTTGGATGATTTTATGAGGGGACCTAAGTTTCTTACTGATACTGATCAGGGATGTCTTTCCTTCTTGGGATTTGCTTCTTTTCCTGAACTAGTTTCCTCCTCCTGTTGTATATCCTGTTTATGGCATGGGTCCACCAGACTGGTTTCCTTCTCTTAGAGGAGTGAGTCTTGGTCTTGCTAGGGATGGCACAATCCATGCATCCTTGTAGGTGCTCACAGAGTGCAATTATAAAGGATTCTGCATCTTTGGCAGTGTTATCCTTTAGCGTGGGGGCTGTGAAACTTACCACCTCTGCCTTAAGTAAGGTGAAGTTTGCTTTAGAAAAGTTTTTCACTGAGGTTTCCTTGGTTGGGGGTGGTGGTGGGGTGTGGACATCCAGGGTGATTAGTTTATGGTCTGATCTAACCAGTGACGGGTTGACCTCTGGTACGGTACACCTGTCACCCATGTTGGTGATGACCAGGTCCAGTATGTTGTGGCCTCTGGTAGGGGAGTTTACCAGCTGATCCAGGGCATTTGAGTTGATAAATTCCAGGAAGTGCTGAGCCTGGGAGTTTGTACTCAAGTAGTTTTCCCAGTTAATGGTAGGGTAATTGAAACCGCCCAATATCAGGGTATTTGGTAGGACCTTCATGTTTTCCAATGTCTCCAGAAAGGTGGAGTGGTGGTCCTGGGTCATGGAGGGTGATCTGTAGCAGGCCACAATTTGCATTGCAAATTTGCCCAATGTTAGTTGCACAAGGATGATCTCAAAGGTATCATGCTGCACCACTTACCTGGAGGTGAGCGTATCCTTGATGAATATGGATACACCCCCTCCTTTTGTGTTTCGGGCCATGTTCTGTGGCCGAAATGTGTAGTATGAGTTGTAGCCCAGTAATGCTGGAGTGCTCTCTGGAGCCTTGAACCAGGTTTCTGTTACTGCACAGATGTCGACATTCTCCATAATTAGCAGTGCTTCGAGCGCATGCACTTTGAGATTTAAACTCCTGGCGTTGAGTAGCATAACCCTCATTTTTTTTACTTGTGCTGTTTAAAGTGGTGGGTTTTAATTTTGAGCCTTGCCTAAAAAAAGGCACTATGGGGGCAACAAGAGCCTTGGCCAGTATTCGAAAGCCAAGGGGTGACAAGTGCAAGCAGTCTCTGGCGAAGCAACGCAGCTTGTTGAGCATGTCTCCCCCGGCTGACAGACACTGGATCATCTTTGAATGACACCAGAAGCTTAGCCAATTGTTGAAATTGATCATTTTTTCTTTATACTGAGGTACCATTCTTGGTGAGGGCAGGATGCTACTCAGGGTCAGGGTCATGCCCGTTTGGGCTACATGATCAGAGAGCTCTTCCATGTCTCTTTTCATGTAATCCAGGGAGGTACATTTCAGGTCATTCACACCAACATGAACAATGACAGAGTCATATTTCTACTTGTTCTGGAGTGACCTGAGTGCTTGTGTTATGTGGCAGATTCTGACTCCAGACAGGCAGCGAACGGTAACCTTCTCCTTGTCCAGCCTAGTGAGTGGGGCGTCAGTGTGCCTGACTATTGAGTCACCTATTACTAGTGTGTTAGGTATGTTATTTCACCTTAAGGGCTGTGATTGTGTGGCACATTGATTTTGTGTTTTATGTGTTGTCTGGTTTGTGACGGGAGGTGCAGGTTTTGTGGGTGTCTGCTTTGGAGCTCTCTGATGCTTTGCAGGTTTTTATTTAGAGCCTCCGAGTATGATTTCATGTATTTTTTGCCAGTGCTGGTTTAGTAGGTCTATGTGAGGCTGGAGGTGTGGTGCAAGTGTTAACCTTCTCCTCATGACTGTCTGTTCCGGTCTTGGATGGAGAGACCTTAGCCTCCAGTTTGGCTGTATAATTGCATCTCTCGCATATGTTAGTGTTTTGTGGCAGGAGGAGAGGGCTGTCTGTGTACATGAGGCAGTTATAACATTGCCTCAGGATGCCCAGATTCACCAGCTGGACTGGAGAGTACACCTGAAGTTGCCCTTTGGTCATGCCTGAATAGTAGGGTGAGCTGCTTAGTCGCTTGGTTGGTGAGGGGTGGATAAAGAGCCTTGCCCTGCTGGGCAGTCAAGTGTCAGGGTATATTAGTGCTTGATATTAGGTCTGAGCAAGTGTTGGACTGTAGGATGCTTTTTGAGTTCTTAGGTTGAGAGTTAGACTAGTTTCAAGTGAAAAACTGAAGAGGAGACTTAGTGGAGCTGGGAATAATTTAACCCTAGCTAACCAGTGCTGTCCGGCGCACAAAACCGTGCAAATGCGGTTTTTAAACTACTAACTTCTGGGCTGGAACCACTCCTCCAGGAACAGATGGCTGCTCAAAGTTCCCCTCTCTCACAGGTGAGCAGAGAAACTCCCCTCTATCCAAGTAACGTATGGGCAACTCAGAAACTTGTAACACAGCCCTGAATTTAGCACTAGCCTGAAAACTGGACTATACTAGCTTAGAAAGGCGGGAAACAAAAATTTTTTTTTTTTGAAAAGATAAGGCAAAAACAGTAAAAAGTACACTTAAAACAGTTTTAAATGACTACAAGCGATCAGAAAAGGCTATTGCACTTTAGTGTGCAGCCTACAACAGTTAAACAATTTTTTAAACAAAAAACTTTTTAAAAGTGCAGGCAGTCAAATAAGTACAATATGTGAAAAAAACAAGCTTTTAAATCACAATAAGTGCTGGAAAAATCAGTGTTTAGGCGGAAAACAGTTAAGTACAGCAAGAAAATACAGAAAACTGATAATCACTCCAAAGTTTCTCTTTTAAGCTAGAAGGCTTGTATCAGTTTAAGGCCTTCTAGTGCTTTCCAGTACGTTAGTTACAGGAAAGATGGGAAACAAGCGCAGGTGTGGTCTTTTAAACCAGAAAGTAGAAAGAGATGGACAACTTCCCGAATGTAAACTACAAATTTACAAACTTCCCAGTAAACTACAATTCCTGGGCCCAGAACCACTCCTCTTGTGGTAGACAGGCTACCTAGTACTTACCACTCCAACTGATAAGCTAGAAGGCTGCACTGCAACATAAAGGCTTGGGGGGGGGGGCTCAGAAGCTTACAAACAGTCCTGGATACAGCAAATCTGTATCTGGACTAGACTAGTTACGGGAAAGGTGGGAATCAAGCGCAAACAAAGGCTTTAAAACCAGAAAGATGAGAGAGATGGAAAAAACTGCCCAAAAGACCAGTAAACTACAATTTATGGGCTAGAACCACTCCTCTTGTGGTAAATAGGCTACCTAGTGCTTACCACTCCCACTGATAAGCTAGAAGGCTTCCCTCCAACACAGAAAGGCTTGTGGGGCTCAGAAGCTTACCAATAGTCCTGGAAACAGCAACTCTGTATCTGGACTAGGCTAGTAACAATAAAGGTGGGAAACAGTGCAAGTGTGGCTTTTAAACCAGAAAGTTGAAAGAGACGGGGGAAAAACTGCCCAAACAGCCATTAGCTACAATTTCTGGGCCAGGAACCACTCCTCTTGTGGTAGATAGGCTACCTAATGCTTACCACTCCCACTGATAATCTAGAAGGCTTCCCTCCAACACAGAAAGGCTTGGGGGGTTCAGAAACTTACAAAGAGTCCTGGATACAGAAAATCTGTACCTGGACTAGACTAGTTACAGGAAAGGTGGGGAAAAAGCGTAAACGCAGGCTTTTAAGCCAGCAAGTTGAAAGAGATGGAAAACTGCCTAAACGGCCAATAAACTACAATTTATTGGCCAAAACCCACTCTTCCCGTGGTGGATAGGCTACCTGCTGCTTACCATTCCCACTGATAAGCTAGAAGGCTTCCCTCCAACACAGAAAGGCTTGGGGGGGCTCAGAAGCTTACAGAGAGTCCTGGATACAGCAAATCTGTACCTGGACTATACTAGTAACAGGAAAGTCAGGAAACAAGCACAAACACAGGCTTTTGAATCTGAACGTTGCAAGATGGAAGAGCTTCCCAAACGGCCAATAAACTATAATTTCTGGGCCAGAAACCTCTCCTCCTGTGTTAGATAGGCTACCTAGTGCTTACCACTCCCACTGATAAGCTAGAAGGCTTCCCTCCAACACAGAAAGGCTTAGGGGGCTCAGGAGCATACAAACAGTCCTGGATACAGCAGGTCTGTATCTGGACTGGATAAGTTACAGGAAAGGCAGGAAACAAGCTAGGAATTTTTTACATACATATATATAAATATATATATATATATATATATATATATATATATATATATATATATATATATATATATATATATTTTTTTTTTTTGAGGGAGGGAGCACAGCAGGATTAAGAGGCTACAGGGGGTTGTCCTTCTCAGATGCTCTCTTTGTACACAGTAGGAGTGCCTGAAATCAGAATATGATCTCACTGCACTCAATTGAGTGAGCAAATGAGACAGGCCCAGGAGGAGTATCCAAATACAAACTTACAAGAGGGGCGGGCAGTTTCAAAGCCACCAAGACTAACACCAACACAAGAACAGGGAGAGTGGGTGGGAGAAAAACAGTGGAGACAACAACAGACAGAAATAATACAGCACCACTTTAAATAAAAAAACAAAAAATAGTAATAATGCCCTTTTTAAGCATTCTTTGACATGTTCTAACTGGAAGAAATTTACTTTTTCTATAGTAGAAGTTGTTAAGCATGACCTTAGGGGAGGGGATTTTAGAAATTATGTTGAACAAGGAGAGGGAGTATGGCAGATCAAACTTGCTTCTTATTTGTCCCCTGGTCTGAATGATATGGTGAACATCAACTGTTTCTTAAAAAATAGGAAAATTACTAAAGTGAGTATACAGGGGTGAATGCCCTTGTGCTTTAAACTGTGTCAACTGTGTGGACATTTTGAGTTGTACATTTTTTGTAGCATGCCTTTAAATATTTTTATGTATTTAACTGACTTGGTAATGAGATGATTTGATTGGTCAAATGTTTTTTGAATGGTTTAAAAGTGATTTGGAAGTGTATTTTATCACTTCTGATGAAGACTTTGGGACGAATAGCGAACATTAAATTTTAACTATGCTAAAATAGAACTTTCTCAGGTTCTCCAGTGCTTTTCTTGGTGGATTTTGTGGTTAAGAATATCAAGAAGCAGTCTGATGGCCAGATTTGTAGAGATGTTTGTCAAAAGAGAGGGAAGAAATTAAAAAAATGCTGCAATGTCATTCTGTGCTGTTGGTCTGTCCTTTTTTCCTAAATAGACCAGTATTTCTTGTTATTACCATCCAATACACTTGTCTTTTTTTTTTTTTTTGCACTTTGTCAGAAAAAAGCTTTGTTTATTTTGCTTTTTTTATGCTAAGAGGGAGGCCTATTAGGTTTGTATCAGAACATTTCGTATTGTTTGAAAACCTGGGTAACAAAAGAGCCAAAGATTTCAGACTTTACCTCAACAGCAAACTTTTGTTCATCTGCCAGGTATATTGTCACAACACTGTAGTAGTAGCTGTGACCCGGACACACTATCTACAGAGTCATACACACTATCCAAATCCAATTCATGCTTAGACACCTGAAGATAGGGTTCAAGCAATTCCCTCAGGCTGTCAATATGACAAGGCATAAACTTCCACATACATGCCTGGTAATTCAGAATTCTGAAGTCTAAAATGGAAGAAAATATTATCTTCCTAACACAGTCCAGCATTATATCTGTCTCACCAGGTGACACGTTACCATTACAGACCAACATGTTGCCCCATGAGCCAGTAGCTGGGTCAGATCTAAGGTTACAGAAAATAAATGCATTACTTAAACAGCTCATCTCCTTTTAGGGACTGACGACTAGATATTAGTCTGACTACAGGCAGCATTCAACACATCCTCAAGGGCTGTCAGTATAGGAGGGAAGAGAGAGGATTTGGTATGCATTTGTAACAGAGTGTAATATCTCATTTCAGAGAGAGAGAGCATCTATTTCTTACAATAATATACATCATTTGTCCCAGCAATGGTCTGATTGAAAGACAATCCTCCACAGAAGGATTAAGAACTAAATTTGACTCACAATCAGAGAGTTGAGCATCAGAATCTGCATGAGAAAAAGCCCCATTTCTGTCGATGTTAGAACCATCAGGCTCAGTTTCCTCAGGAATAAACTCTATAGGAGATGTCCACCTGCAATTGCTTCTGTGTACTAGAATTCATTGCCTAGCCAAGGTAAGAAACTCATCAATTTAACAGTAATTACTTCTTCAGTAGAACAGTGTTTATTTTATTTTTTTCTTAATAAGAGTTCCAGCAGAAGATGACCAATGCACAAGAGGGACTTCTGCCAGTCTAACGGTCTCTTGCCACAGTTACCCCGAGAAGAATCTCCTGGTGCGTCTCCTTGACTTAGAAAAGATGGCTCTCCAATACCTGTATTGGACAATGGAAAACCCCTGGTTCGTGGTGGCAGAAAGGACTACGAAAGGACTATAACAGAGGAAGATGGAACGCTAAGGTATAGACAGAGTCTGCAAGAACTCTCTGGTAAGTGTTTTTTTCTTTCTAGGTGCAGAGGGAGGAGAGGCAGTTGGACTAAAGTATCCAAGCTGTAACCAAGGAAGAGTTACCAAAAGCAGCAAGTGTAGCTGGAGTGAATCAGTTGGAAGGTGGGTCATCAATGAGTGTTCACAAGCAGCACACTTGTACTCAACACTTTCCTCAGTCGTTTTATCTTAGAAAATTCTTACGAATGCTATACTGGCCTGAAAGTATCCAAAAGTACTTAAAAAGTAAAAAGTCATGGGCTTTCAGAAGCTATTTAACTGAAACAGTTGATGTACTTCAGGGGTCACTGGCATATATCCCATGGGCCTCCATTACAGGATGTTTACTGTATCTCACAGTGAAAACTACAGCCTTTTTTTCTTGCAGTTTTTGCTAAAATGAGAAGTTTTAAAACACACTGCAATTATTCTCAACATTCAACCTATATGTTAAATGAATGTGGAAGGATATCAAAGCACCGAGTCAAAGCGTACACAGACACGGGGAGGGGGTTGTGCAGACTGCAGAGAAGGTGTAGTACTAACAGCTGTGAGGTGGCAATACTAACCTTTCTGGCACCTGGATAAGTACATCAGACAGGTTTCAGTCATAAGGTAGAAAAGGTGAAAAATGCTAGCATTTTATAAGATGTTTTGTATGGTACGCCACTGTAAGGGGGTATAAAAAGGTCTTGCTTACACCCCTATAAAACATTTGTCTAGAGGTGGAAAATGTTAGTCTACTCCATAAAACCTTTCAAAGGCTGCTAAGTGAAAGACTGAACAAAAGTTACAAATTACACTGCATATCAATGAGACTGAAAATGTACCTATAAACTGGCTAGTACTGAACAGAAACATTGAAAGAAAAATGGTGACAAGAAATCAAGGATACCTACAAGGATTTTTAACAAGTCATCATAACATCACATCATAGGTACAATTACAGTGCAAGTAGAAACAAACATCTGCTTTCTTAAGTACTATGTTTCAATAAAAAGACAATACAACTCTTTAGGAAATTTCACTATACTTGTGTTAACCTGCATTCCTCCGGTGAACCAGGAGAAGAAACAGCAGGTGTCATCAAAGACTTATTTTTATCAACTCTTGTACGTCATACCACTTGTAAACAAACAAGCACAGCAATAAAATGTGCTACTCAAACAGGTGTTTTGCCCTACAAGGTATCATTATTATGACTTAATAGTAAGGTTCAACAGCTATTTTTATTATTACCTACATTTCAAAAATGAACTGCACTGCTATCTAAATTTAGGCATTTTTCATTCACCTAATGACACAAAAATGTTCAGTCATTGCTTTTCCTCATATAACAGCAGGTACATATAAGTAAGTGAATTCCATTAATTTACTAACATTTTTTGAATGGTCAAGTTCTTTTAAATCACTAAAAAACATGTTCTAACTTTTTCAGTGTTTAAGTAAAACAAACAATATACAGACATACATCACCAAGTTATTGGTTCCATTCTGAGTAGGGGCGGTTAGTGAGACCCCTTTACAAATCAGCAAACAAAACCAGTACTTTTTGGAAACAATAATATAGATAAGGAAGCAGAAAAAAAATCTGTGTAACTAAAAGAAAGCCCTGCATGAAGTACTGTAACATTTTTGCAGTTACTATATGATTCATGCAGAATATTTTGTGTATGTATACTTTTATTTAATGCCACTACATGCTTTCTACAAGTTATTGATCATAGCTGAAAATTTCCATGTGACTAGTCCGCTTAACATCCCATCAAAATAATTAAATACAAATGTACCATAAAATTCTTAGTCTTTGGTAACTGAAGAACTGAGTCTTAATAAATCAGATAGAACTCATCACATCCTGATTTTACACTCTAAAAATATTACTTCATTCAGATCAAACAGACCAACTTACTTTTTCCCTCCCTTGTACCCTATTCATTTGTGCTAACTCTAACCTTACCCTGCCTGTAATCTCAACCCTACTAAATGCCCTTTCCCCAATAGTACAACTAAACAAGACAAAGATGCTTCACATACATCAGTAAGCCAACTCATTTATCCCCTTCCCAAACCATTACTCTAACCAAAGCCCACAAATACTCACTGAAACTTTGGCATATCCAAAAGTGTCTGCATTATTACCACTCTCACTAAATGCATTACACATTCACAACTCCTAACCATGACCAAATGTTGATATCTTCACTAAAAGCAACATTCGATGTTACGCGTTCCATCCTGCACTTGAACCAGAGTGCATTTAACAACATCAGAGAGCAGAAATAGTGGTTGACACACCCTGCATTTGATGTACTGCAAAATACACATTTCTATACATTTGACCTGCTAATAAAGACCTGAGTAAACAACGAGAAACTGCAGACAATGAGAAACTTCAACATTTGAATGAGGACACTGTGAGGAAGAATGTTCATCTTTGCCGAATAACAGTTTCTCCACTGTGGCATGCTATAGAGCTGTTCCCACTACCCCAAGTTGAAGGGAGTCCATCTGAATTTCTGTCTATGCCTTTATATTAAGCATCTGCCTTGTGTTTTGTATGTTTTAGAACAGCATATGACTTGTGTTTGGTGTGTTTCAGAAGCAGAGTAACTGGTGATTAACTTAAGATACGCAGATTGCATTACTGAACTTTGTTCCCCAGGCCTTCACTGAAAAGGGACACTGCACAGTCACAGCACCCTGGTAAACAAATATATATGTCAACATACACGTACATATATACACACACACCTTAGTATTTCTCAACTTTAATTTTCCCCCAATTAATTTCAGAAAAAAAATTAAAATCTATAGATCACCTTCTACAGCCTCTACAGGTCTTCAATTTGTCTCCACTGCCACTGTACCCTTCCCTGACATAGATGGTAGAGAGGAAAGCAAAGCAAACAGTTATTGGATTTCTGCAGGATGAAGTCTATCACTCATGGAATTGGAGTCCACGTCTACTCTCAAAAAAGGAGAGAGAATTCAACTGACCAAAGAATTTATTGATCAGATATTTGAACTGTACAATAATCATTTGGGATACCACCGCTACAATTATTATTCCAGTCTCATCTTCTGCAGTTATTGAAAAACAAAGCAGAATATGCACAGTGAAAGCGAAGTCACTTAAGGATGTCATTTCACAACAGGAATCCAACCTACTTTAGCCATTCTAAAGAAAAACACTTGTAATAAGAGAGAAGTGACAAAACATTCCATGTCAGCTAAATATGGCTCCACTCCAATCATTCTTACACCTGTACAAAAGTCTGAATCACTGGTGGAGTATGAGATTATTAAAAAGAATAAGTCTTGGGATTTGACACCAAAGTTGGTCATCCTATATTTTATTTAAGTAAATGCAAAGGTTATCCCTTTTTTATACAATCTGAGCTCAGTTTACCCATTCCTGGAACCAGTTGATGAGATTAAGAATGGGAACAAAATAGGACTAGACTTGACACACAAGTGATGTTAATTACTGTAATACCATACTGACTTTCAAAATGGCCACCTCAGCATTCCAGTCTGAGATCAAGTTAAGGAACTCTACCAAAATATTTTCATCTTCCACCAGGCACACCAGCTACAACACGAAACAGTCCAATACACTTAGGAAACTGTGAGCCAGAGCTGTGAAGTACTGAGGAATAATAAGGTGGCACCTACATGCAGCAGCAATAGAATGAGTAGTAATGTGGTGCCTGTGAGCCAGCGCAGTGAAATACTGAGTAATAATAATAATGCGGTACCTCTGAAATATTAAATAATGTGGCACGTGTGAGCTACAGCAGTAATAAACTTACATTAGTAATAATAATAACATGGTACCTGTCAGCCAGAGCAATGAAATATCCAATAATGCAGCACCTGTGAGCTAGAACAGTGAAATACTGAGTAATAACCAGACACCTGTGACCCAGAACAATAAAATAGAAATAAGAATAATGTGGCAGCTTTGAGCCAGTACAATGAAACTCTAAGTAATAATAATAAGGCAACACCCATGAGCCACAGCAATGACATACAACATAATAATGATAATGTGGAAGACGCATCCTCTCTATATTCAGCAGCTAAAAAGTGGGCACCTTTGGTCTGATCTACATCTCCAAAAAGTGGGATGCAGGATGACACAAGCATTCCTGTATGCAGTGAAGAATGTAGTAAACATGTGGAAGGCAGTCGTAAGTCAAAGACTGTGCTTACCTCATGTAACCAAGAATGGTGTCTCTGTTTTGAGGACCAAAATTCTCAGCCTCTTCAATGGAGAACCAGAGACACCATCTAAAATCAAATCATTTAAGAAGTAAGGCTCTACATTTTTTTCTTCAGAAATTATGCAGATGTTGAGTAACTACTATATTCCTGCATTATAATGATGCGACTTACTGTTGATTTCTGTCTTTTACAGTGCTTTGCATTTCAGAACCATAGCCAGGCAATCTGGTCCCCTGCCCAGCTCCCTAACTGACACCACATTAACCCAAAGTTGAGGAACAAAAAAACAAACGTCTTTTCAGAGTACAGGACAAAAATGTATATACAGTAAACTCTCAGTTAACCAGAACTCAACCAACCAGAAAAAACTGAAGAAATACAGTAGAGTATGAACTATTCAGTTTTTTCATGTGTTGTACTTTGTTTCTCCCCCACAGAAACATACCTTATGTTTTTAAGGTTTGAGTTTTAAAAAGGAAGATATAAATAAATTCCCTCTCTCTCCCCAACCTGAGAACAAGCAGCAACAGAGTAAGTCAAAGCATGACCATCCACAAACAAAACAGGTTTATTATAATGGCTTATAATAAACCTGTTTTGTTTGTGGATGGTCGTGCTTTGACTTTGTTGCTGTTACTTGTATTTCCAGTCTTTCAGCACGTTTAGCTGTTCTCTATCACCTGCTGTTTTTTGGATTGTCAATTTGAGAACAAGTCAAACCAAACAAGTCAAACTGCTTAAATGTCAACACTCACTCCTTACACACTCAGTTTGCATCAGACTGCACACACTCTCTCCGATCTCTCACACAGTCTCGTCAGCTTTCATACATCTCTCTGATCTCTCATACACACTCTCTTCAGTGTTCATACATCTCTCCTATCTCTCACACACAGTCGCTTTTGCTTTCATACTTATATATTCTCTCTTGCTCTCTCTCTCTCTCTCTCTCTATATATATATATATATTCAATTCCAATCCACTCAGCATGCTACTGAAAACCGTTCCGCATCCCATGCTTTCTAGCAGAAATAGAAGTTTAAAATATTATTATTCCAGCCAGGCTTTTAATTACTGTATTTCAATATTAAAATCAAATCAATACAGTCTTTATGGTATGATATAGTATAGGATACAGTATTTGTAAGGTCTTTTTTAATAGTAACTCTCAAGCAACCAGAAACTACACTCATCGTGCATCTTCCAATCCCCATGGGTGCCAGTTAACTGAGAGTTTACTGTAGTTACTGACACACTAATCTTCAACGGCAACCATAAATGTACTTGTGCCCTATGGGTACCTGCTGATCATTACCCATAGCAGCTTGCAACTGGGACAGCTGCCCCCTTTGCTCATCAACCCTAGTTTTGGCTCTGCTGTACTTGCTATCTCATATTCCCTTTGTGGGTCTTAATAGATCTTACTCGGCAGAGGATTTGGTTGCAGGTAACACTTGTATCACTAACTGTTAAAGAGGTAGACTGACTACAGCTATATCTTTTCAGAAATATATGAGGGAATCATGCAAAGGCATGGCAAGATGCACATGATTCATATGTCTCTAGAATATGTTATGAACACTATCATAATTCTAGAATTTCAAAAAAATATTCTGCTTTACAAACTGATTTGACCTACATTTTTCTTTTTTTTTTTATGGGCTGGGCAACTTCATCGCAAAAATACCCTTTGGTCAGATGTGTATAGCCAGTATATCATTATTAATCCATTTATTCCTCCTGAAACTAAGACTCAAAGTCTAGTCTAGTCTACCAGGTCATGCAAAGTCTCCTCCCTCCTAACACTGTTGTAATACAGTTTGTCCTTTCTGGGTGGCACACATTCTTCGCTTATATTAGTGTTAAACTGGGCACAGTATATTAGTAACAAGGCCGAGAGAGAAGGAAAAAAACAGTAATTAAAGGAAGTTGAATAGCACAGTACACAGCAGATGAAGGTGACTGCAGAAGTATTGTTTGAATAATCAGGGGTTACAGGACTACTGATTAAAAGATCAGGGCTGCAGGAGTATTGTTTGAATAATCAGGGGTTACACGACTACTGATTGAATGATCAGGGCTGCAGAAGTATTGCTTGAATAATCAGGGGCTACAGGACTACTGACTGAATGATCAGGGCTGCAGGAAAATTGTTTGAATAATCAGGGGTTACAGGACTATCGACTGAATAATCAGGGCTGCATGGGTATTGTTTGAATGATCAATTAAGATTAAAGGAGTGTTAGTCAATTCAAATCAGCAATTTGATTTAGAATGATGTATGGCATTTTTTTTTAAAAAGAAGCCTACTACTCATAGGATCATAGGAGATTATTAGGCTTTCAACCCAGAGGTCATTTTTAAGCTTAGCCGTTTCATCCCAATATATTACCATAAAAATGCTAGTCAATATACAAGGACTGGATTTAGTGATAACTGCCCATGTCCAGGAGGGTTGTGGGATTTATCAGAAAATGTGGTATATGCAATTTTTGGAGAACAAGAGACAATCTATCCTCCACCCACCCACAACCCCCTTTTTCCCCATTTTTGCACATCGGGTATACATACACACACCTATTGCGTGTCTTTGGAATGTGTGAGGAAACTGGAGCACCCAGAGGAAACAAAAACAAACACAGGGAGGACATGCACACTCAGCGGAGATGGTACCCAAGCTGAGAATCGAACTGGAGCACCTCTTGCTGTAAATCAACAATACTACCTGCTGCACCACTGTTCTGCCCATACCAACAGACTATAACATGCAAAATAATTTAGAAAATGTGATTTACATATCATTAATAATTTATCATATGGGAATGCACAGTGACATTTCCTTGAAAAGAGAATTTTATTAGTCCCCATGCCTCTATCCAGTGATTCCCATTTCTGTTATCATCTGGCTCATTTGTTTATCCTGGGGGCAACAGCTAGATCCATTCATTCCCTGGACAAGGTAACATTCTGGCAGAATGCTCACTCTCCAAGCAAAGTAAGAGCATTATTAATTCATTTATTCCTCCTGAAACTAAGACTCAGAAAGTCTAGTCTACCAGGTCATGCAAACTCTCCTCCCTATCCTAAGTCTTCAACATGGTACCTTTGACTCTGCAAATGTTATTATTGCTGCTGCCATATGTCTGGGAATACACATGCATAACTCTACAAATTCATATTTCATTCTGCAGCAAAGAGCTAACTTGACCCAAATGCTGCCACCTTCAATCCCAGTACTCTTGTTTGGATGTCTGGTGGCAGGTTAAATTGTTTTCATACTGACATCAGACTTGGTGGCAGAACCAGCCTCTTGGTCTGATCACCTATTTGTAGGTTTCCACCTACAGCTTCCACACTATAGTCCCCCAATCCTGAACAGAAGGCATTTCATTCTACTAACTGCATCAGCACAGAATGTTTTCCTCTAGGATCCCTCAGTTTCTTTCAAAAGATGTTGCTGACTCTCTGGATGATATGGTCATTGCCTATAACATTGCCTATATCCCCCCCCCTTCTCTCTGACAGTAGTGTTTCAAGCCCAAAGTCATGTTTTCTCGTTTTCGACTAGGAGACAGGAGGTCTGCTTTGACAACAACCTTCATATTTTACAAGAAGACATAGGTTGGAGCATCACTGGTGTCACACTAGTCTGTGCAGTGACAAACTTGAACTGGATAAGCACTATTCTATTTATCAGGCTGAGATTTCTTGGAAGGAGGCAGCATTTCCATCCAGGGAGATTTCATCATCAGCAGCAGCTGACCAACAGCATACTTCTGTGTGGTGGACACTCGGCATGTCTCACTACTAGAAGAGGTCTATCTGCTTCAATACAAGTCTGCCATTTAGTGTTTTGCTAATAAGACTGCCACTATCAGATCTGCTCTCCTGTCTCTACAAGTATTCCTGTAGTTTGAGACTTTCTGCTTCCTACCTCCCAAATGGTGACTGGCATTGCCAGTTATGATGAACTCGCTGTCCAACAACCTGTTGTATGGATCCCTGCCCATCAAGAATGATATGGACCAGTCAATGGTTTTTGATGAAAATTATTTTGGATTTTGGTTTCTCCATGGAGTTTTGTGAACTTTTCCATTAAACTTTAAAGAGGCCTCCACTATGCCTACTCTTAAGAAACCATTTTTGGATACTAACATTTACAACAATTACAGCCCAATTTGTAAACTTTTCTTCTTAGAAAAGGTTACTGCAAAGGTCATCCATAAGCAGTTTGAGATTCACCTTACAGATTCATGGACCCATTTCAATTTGGGTTTCACACTCACCATAGTATGGCGATAGCCCTTGCCCAAGAATTAACTATCTTCTAATGGCTGAAGTCAAATGGTATTACTCAGTAGTGGCAGTCCAAGATCTCCCAGCATCATCTGATACTGCTGATCTTGGCATTTTGATCGTGTATTTGCAGTCAAACTTTTATTCTCTGCTGAGTTAGAGTACTATATCCTCCCTTTCTAGCTGTTCTCAAGAGATTTATGAAATGAATTCCTCATCCATCTATACACTTGAATGTGGAGTACCACAGGGGTCCAGCTTTGTTACTCTGTTTTTAATGGTTTATATGCTTCCGTTTAGACATCTGATAATGGAGAGGAGTTTATCATACCATATATGCAGATGATACCCAGACTGACCTCTCTTTCTCACAGGAATGTATGTTCTTCAGTGATGAATGTCAATAGCTTCAAATGGATGCCATGGCAGTTCATGTTTCCTTGAAAATTTCTCTGTTGGTTTCTTCTCTAACTTCATCTTATATGGTGGCAGCAATCTTGAGTTTATCCATAAGTTGTGTAATTATGTGTTCTTCTGGACTGTAAGCTGACACTTCAGAACTAAGTGTCATTTTTGTGCAATCTTCATGTCTCCATTTTCAAAATATTTCAAGGATTAAGCACGTTTGGTGATGGTTTGTACTTTGACCTCCTCTATGCTAGGGTATTGCAATGTTAGTTATATAGAACCAAACTTCTTTTTTACCACCTTCATTGAATTATCACAAACGACATATGCATACATACATTTATATAAAGGAAAATAAACCTCATTGATATGCTCCCAGTTACAAACCTTATACATCACATGTATTCTTTTGTATAACTATCATCAATGCAAGATTACATAAATTGCTCAACTGCTGCCTTCCCTTAAACCTCACTCCTCCTCCAAAATATTACTTCTGCATATATTGTTCCCAGTTTCCGTTTTTTTCTATGCAGTTTTCTCCTACCCTTTTCTAAAGATGATACTTCCAGTTCTTTTACCTATGTTACAATATTCAAATACAGTTGGTTTAGCCTTTTATTTTCATTTTCTAGTAACTGCTTTTTTGCAGACACCAGAATGAAACTTCACAAGGCCTTACTATATCTAGAAATTCATCTCCTGTATTCCAACTCAAAAAATAATTTCCTCAACCAGTATTTTTGACAATATATTCTTTAGGGAATTCTTTAGTTTTTAAAGCCTGCCAGCTTGTTACAGTCCCCAGTTACCCCTTTCTATACCATCACACCTCCAACATTTGGCATCTACCTGAGGAAATATTATTTGAAGTTTGCTTGGGGTATAAAAATACCAATGCAAAAACTTTCAAGCAAAATCTAAATAATCTAAATGTTGTTGCATATTAAGGAGCCGCACATGTCCTCTCACTGTTTCCTTGTGAAGTGTTATTCAATGTCTTTTCCTCAGTCTTTTCTAACCTCCTCTGAGTGGTTCCTATAGTTAGAGCAATAGTTTATATACCCTACTAATTATCAATTTTAACAGCAGTTTATGTTCTAGATTCAACTAAAGCCTCTACCAGAACAGGTCTTTCCCTTAGGATTTCCATATTCCTTTCTGTCTGCCTATACTCTGACATCAGTCCCTGATAGGGAAAGCAGTCTGTAGCCTGCAGTACAAATGTCTCCTTGGCCTCTTCACATTTTATTACCTTTCCCTGTCTACATGTTTGCTCAAAATACCTTTGTTCCTTTGCCAGTTTTCTCCAGTAAATTCCAACGTCCTCTTGCTTATTCTCTGTATTCCTAATTGCAACCATCCCTATTGGCAAAATCTCCTTTTTCCATGCTCATGTTGGCTTATTTCTTAGAGTACTTTCTGCTATTTTATGAATATAATATTCTATATGGCTGTTAGTCTCCTAAAGGATCTGTACCCAAATTCCCACTCTTTTTCTTGAATTACCTTGCTGGTGCTTCATCATCATCATCATTTACCACTTTACATTATAGCTTTCTGCTTGCATTATGTAGATGAGCCTTAACTGTGTAGCTCTAAAATATCCCATTCAAATCAGATAATACTAAACCAACTTTTCTATTTGAAAGATCAAATTATCCTACTTGACCATTGTCCTCTTCCTCGCCCATTTAAATTCTTTCAACTCTAATTATTGTCCACAACTTCTCCTATGGTTGATAAAAATATGCCTGACCTGTACATAAAACTAAAGAGGCTAAATCATTTTTGCTGCTTGTATCCTGCTCTCCATATCCATAAACAAGAGCTTCCGGTTTTTCAGTTATTGCATTGTCTTTTGTTTTGGCTCTTCCCATATATCCTTAGCTGCCACAACAGAATCCTTTTTAATCTGCACTCTTAAATACTTCATTTTTATTGTTCCCCCTAAACATGGGTATTGCTCAACCAATTCATATGTGGGTACATAGTTTACAACTGTAGCCTTTATTTTATCTTCATTAACTTTGCAGCCTGAAAAGACTTGAAACCATCTCAAAATGTTCCAAAACACAGAGATGTCCTTTTCTGGTTTTATCAAGTATAAAATAATATTGTCTGCAAATAAAGCCAACTTTTCTTGATTACCATACCAATGATATCCTTGAAATTTCTAAGTACCTTATTTTCTTTGTTGTTTGCTTTATATTTAGAGCCAATTACCAAAGGGGAAAGAGGACATCCCCTGCCTGATTCTGCGGTTCAGACTTAACTTGTTAGAGAAGAACCCTTACTCACTATAATTTTTGCATCTGATTTCTCATACCCCCCCCCCTCCTAATATTATTATTGTATCAGGGAATGGAAACGCTTCTACTGCTCTACTCATAAAACCGCAGCATACTCTGTTAAATGCTTTTTCTGCATAAAGACCCATGAAGAACAGTGGTATTTTCTTATTTTTATTTTAGTTTACATTTGTTTACCGGGGAGGTCTGACTGGACAGAGCTGTCAGTTTTCAGCAGAGGCCTGAGGAGAAAAGCTCCAGAACAATTACAAACATACCATACATATTATATTTGCATGAGCATTGTGGTTTAGACATACAGTTATAAATTATAACAGATAACATATGACTGCATACGATATTTACATAAATACTGGTTTAGACATACAATTAAAGGTATAGCAGGTAATAACATATGACTGTTGTTCATACAGTATGTTTAGTAGAGATAATCTTGAAGATGTAGTGAAGATAAGACAAGAAATGAAAAACTAAAAAATACTAGCCACATAATCTTGAAGATGTAATGAAAATAACAGAAGAAAGGAGTTTGTCAAAGGAGGAGATTATAGACCACATTCATCCTGAAATCCTTTCTTTATCAAATTCACATGCTCACTTATTTCCAAAATTGTCTTCTGTAGCACTGCTATTGGCACTCCATTTCTTACTACAATTCAACACTCCTATATTTTTGTCTACATCTGTAAGGCCATTCACATTCCAAAATAATATGGATAGTACTGCCATTATGGTAAAGTTATTTCTGCCTATTATATATGGCAACTTTTTTAAACGTCTACTTTCAACTTTTATGTTACATGCACCCACTAATGTTTGGCAAGATGATCTTTCAAACATTTATTTCTGGTAATCTGATATTGAACCTATGCCAGATTCAACAAGACTTTTTCTTTTACTTAAATGGTCAAAACACACACACACACACACACACACACACACACACACACACACACACACACACACACACACACACACACACCCAGAACACCTCCATAACCTATTAGCTTAAAACACACACACAACACTACATACAACTTCAAATAATGAAATTTAACCTTCCTGATAGTGACAATAATCCAAAATTGACAGGTCCCCCCGCAGGCATTACCTAACCTAAAAGTAAGGTTATCCATATTAAGACACATGTTAGAGCCTGTGCTCCTACTTACACTAATTGCTGTCTGTTCTAGTCTTATCTTTATTCCTTGTTAAAATGTGAACACAGCAGCTTGTATGCTTTTAGAAAATATTAACATTTAGTCTTAAGAAAATGTGCATTGGCTATCTTTAAATTAAACTAAATTATATACTGTTTTAGTAAATCCATTTAAGCATTTAGGTATCAAGATATTGGCTCTCTCTTATTCACTTCCAAAAATGTAAAACTTTATTAATTTTATGATTCCCTTGGCAAACAATGCTCAAAACTCTCAATTTATTGCCTGTCCCTTTAGTCAGCTTTTCTCCATGAAAACTTAACAGAACATACAGCTGCCCTCAGCTGCAGACTTCTCAACTTGCAATGAACATTTTTTTGCTAAAGAAAAACTTTCCATTATATTCACAGTATTTTCTTGTTTTTATATAAGCCATATACTTTAACACAAAAAATGCTATTTGATTAAGCCAAGGGCATTAATTCATTCAACTATGCAAAAGTAACAGAAAATATCTCAACTTTACAGATAGTATAATTAGTGCAATTTTACACCCACTCCCTCATCTCAACAGCCCAAGATCATAGCATTTTAACTTAAATATGCTTTTGGCCAGCTCTTCTTCTCTTTTTAGATTGGAATGCCTACATTTTTTAAAACAAAAAAGTACATGTTAACTTTAGTATCTTTATCACATACAACAATCACTGAAAATGATGTATAACATGCAATTTATATTATAAAATGTTTTAAATAAATATTAAGAATTTTCTAACACCAAACTTGATCATTTACAGATGTTGCAGAACTTTTACCAGCATACGAACTGGTATACCTGGATGATGGCATAGTATGTATACCTATTCTGCACAGCTTGCACTGGCTTCTGGTTTGTTAAAGAATCATTTACAATGTTTTGGTGTTGGCCTACCTGGCCATTCATGACTCGGGTTCCCTTTACCTAAAGGAGTTGGTTGTGATGTACTGTCCCAACAGAGTCCTGTGTTTAGCTTCCCAGGAGTGGTTAGTGGTTCCTCAGGTGTGCATTTGTTCTTCTGATGGCTACATATTTATTTTAGAACCTATTTCCTTGGGGACTTTTTGAGTGTCTTTCTTTGGCTAGCTTCCAAAGGACACTTAAAAGCTATAGCTTTAAAATAGCATTTGTTGGGTGGGATGACTTCAGAATTTTATTTTAATTTTGGTGTCAAAGCTTTATTTATTAAATTCATTCATTGATTTTTTTGTATTATAACATATTTGTTTTAATTATTGCAAATATTGTTTTGTAATAAAATATATTAAAGTAGAAAATTAAGTTGATGAGCAGGCAGACAAATGGAGGTCACCTCACCCCCTCCCCCCAAACACACATACATACACACACACACACACACACACACACACACACACACACACACACACACACACACACACACACACACACACACACACACAGCTCTTTCGGCTTCCTCTGCCACAACTCAAACAGGTCATCTGTGGTATACTCGGAGCTCTATCTTTCTAGGCCAGGCCCCTCATGCAAGAACATACTGACATAAAGATGACTTACCTGAAGGCAGAATAAATGTTCTGCCTGAAAAATAAGCCATTTCTAGATGATTTGCACAACATATCTTCAGTGCATTATAAAATATTAGTGAGCATGAAGCAAGTACTTTAGCAAGGAAAGTCACAAAATGGCAGATCATGGTGGATACATGAGAGGCTTTTGATGTTACTGCAGAAGAATGAGCAGCTTGTATTAAAGAGAGTGGAAATTTATAGACAAGTTAATAGCAAGTGGAAATTTATAGACAAGTTAATAGCAATTAAAGTGTACAGCTGTCTTATTCGTATATGTATATTCGTATATGCAGTAGGCATTCAAATATAGGGGCTGCAGTGCAGTTTATTGGCAAAAGGGATCTTTAAACCATTATTTTTGTGAACTGTAAAGACCTTTCAAAATAATTGCACATTTTCCCCCTTCAGTATCTCCAGGTTTACTACCTTGACATTATTCTCATTTTTTCATTACCACTAACATGACAACCTCTTCTTTACCTCCCTCTACCCAGTCACAAATCATACAGCCTCTCTTCATGTCAATTATCTTACATCATCTTATTCAACCTTCCCCAATGTTCTTCTCACTGATCCTGTCTACTAATCATCTATTTCAACCTCCAATGCATGATCCAACCACTTACTGTGCTGGCGCCTCTATTTCCCTGGTGTTTCCTCTCAAACTCATCTTTTTACCCTGTTCCTCCTGCTCACTTCTGTACAACTATCAATTCCACCATACTTAAGCATTTATTTCTTACATGCTTCTTCTCATAAATTATCCTCTTTTCTTTCCTTCTACTTTGTTTTGAACCATTGTTGAATTCATGTATTAGACTGTATGCATGATTTGCAAATATTTTTATCTTTTGTTTGTTTTGATGTGTGTTTTGTAAAACCCTATATTTTACTATATGTTCCATTTGCATTCATTTCTGCTAAACTTCTTAAAGTCATTGTATTCTCGCATCTGTTTTGTACCTTTTGTACATGTATTATTCATGGAGCTTTTCCCTCAGGCCTCCATTGAAACTGGGCAACTTATGGCCACGTGGACAATTCTGGTAAACAAATGTTAAATTAAAAAGTTAAACCCCCCTAAATTATAGTGATTGCAGAACATACCTTTTGATCTCCAAGTATTAAATTTCAAAGCACTGTCCTTCAAAATCATAGCAGATGTCAGAAAGAGAAGCACTTATTTTTCACAACAGAAGGTCTTTATATACTAGACACTGGACAGCTAGTGATAGTAAATATTTGATAGGCTTAGTTTATGCATTTAATAGTATATGTACCTATAAACAGTTCTGACTTCATGAGGAACATCATAAACCTAGGAGAAGCCAGGGTAAATCTGAGGGCTAAAGTCATAGGCCTACTACTAAATTATAGCAGTTGAGAAGCATGCTACAGAATAATACATATTTCTTATAAGGAACAAAAGACTGATGGAAAGTTTACCTGCTATATGGCAGACTTGTACAGAAAATGAGAATATGGTTGTTTCACAGAAAGCCTGACTGTGACCTTATGAGTCAGACATGTATGACACATAAAAGGGAAAGGTAAAGAAAACGTCTGCAAAACTGCTGTCAAAGAAAAATTTAATAATGGCTATGGTAATGAACAAATGCAATGCCCATGGAGTATCAAAAGGTTATGCTACTGAGTTACAAGATGATTTCCTTGAGTGCACAGTTAATAAGGTAAGTAATAAATGCACACAGATACAGGCATGTTTCACTGTGGCAAGATATCAGATAATAACACCTGACTCTTGGTTCAAGGAAATAATGGGAAATTCCACAAGAAAGGCCATAAGTGAGTGTGTGAAAGAAAGGATGGTTAAAAAAAAAAAGTACAGCTGAAACACAAATTGGAGAAATGCACAGGGAATGCATCTAATGGACACAATGCGAGTATTACAGAAAGTAGTGAACTTTCAAAGGAAACTACAAGTGATGAAAAATGTGGATATTTAGGAATAATGTGTTTAGAACAAAATCAAATAACTAAAATTACCACATAAACATATGGGTCCATGCCATAGGTGGAAGGGATGGCTATGAAATTTGAAATGATGCAGGATTAACATTATTTGTGTCAATAAAGGACAATTTTTCAGGCATACCATCAAAAAGCCAAAGTAGAATAAAAGATGACTGTTAGTAAAACATGACCTCAGAAGATATAATTGAGGTACCATTGACATACTCGTAAAATTTTAATTAATTAATTTATTTATTTTACATTTGTTGACTGGGATAGTCTGACTGGATACATGCCCATTTTCAGCGGAGGCCCAGGGAGAAAAGCAACAACGATAGTTACAAAAGCAAATATGATAAAAATACACATTTAAAAAAAGTTTACAGACTCAGTTGAGACGTTTGAATTTTGCAGTCTGAAAAAAATTATGATACAGCACACTTAAAATAAAAGATTGAATAGTAATAGTACAGAAGTATTACCAAAGATTTAGTCAGGTTTAGAGCAAAAACATAGCCAATGTGTATTAAAATACCATGTGAGACTTTTCTTAAATTGTGTTAGAGAGGTCTCTAGAGTAATGTCAGAGGTCACACTGGTATGTGTATATAAAAGATGTTGGACACTGCTGTTTTCTAGTGAAACAGTTCAGAAAACAAACTGATATCTTATTAAAACACTGGACATGGAGATAAAGCCACAGCATGGAAGCTATTGCAGTTTTAAGAGATGAAAAAAGTTTTCTCCAGGAAAATAAGATACTGAAAGGAAAAAATGTCAGCACTGAACCTGAACAGATGGTAGTTCCAAGCTTATTTTTTTGCCAGTTTGATAAGTCGGTAGATGGGCTGATTAGCTGGCCCTCTTCAGTCACAATCCAGACTTCTTAGGTGCAAACAAGAACAATGTTTAACAAAGCAATGAAGACAAAATAGCAAAACATACATCAAAGGAATTAAAAACAGTGAGAATAAAACAGCATAGCAGAATTCACAGATATTTATCAGATGTGGTACGGATATGATACATTTTTAAACATACATCAATATTTGTAAGGCCTGTGCAATCAGTAGAAAGCTATTTACACTAAGACAGTATACTATTTACATTTACAGGAATGGTTGTTTTTCTTACAACAGATAATTATTTTACATGTTCTGCATTCTACTGATGATAGTTATTGTGAATGAAATGTGAAAGAGATTGCAGGAACATCAGATTGTTACCTTGCAATACACCCTTATCCTGTGTCTCTGAAACACTTATAGTCAAGACTTGTGTTAAAAATACTGTCTCAGTTTGGCCTTGTACTCCACTAAAAAGAGAGATCTTACCTGTGAGAGAAGGTGATTCCAGGTGGTTGCGTCAAATTTTTGGAAAGATCTCTCCTGTAGTTGTACTAAATCTTGGCCTGAGGAGGAGCAGTCCTTATTCCTGGGAGTTCCCAAGTGTACAAGTTGAGTCCTTAAAGGAGAACTGCACTGACAGACTCAAAAAAACATGTTTATTTCATCATGGTTTGGTGTTTCCTATATTTTAACACCACTCTGGGACTATTTAGAGCTTTTTAGATATTTTTATACACAATTTCTGACTGACCACATGGGGTCTGGCATCTTGAAATAATTCTGATTGTTTAGTCTGCCTCTAAGTATCTCAGAATGCATTGTTTGTCTCCAAAAACTTGCATCATGTCTGCCACTTTTTTCCTAAAGCTTCTGTCAGTGCACTGATTTTACAGGCATTCACTGCTGTGTTGTCACCTACTTTTGGTTAAAATTTTATCCTTTTGCAATGACTACTTCAAACACAAGCAGTGCAAATGCAACAGAACAGAATTGAAACGTGCATTTTATTGCTCTTTCTTCTTAGAAATGATAACTTGATTTCTTTTGTGAAGGCTGAAATCTACTTCTTCAAGGTATCTCGCCTCCCCTTCATACCTACCTTTCCTGTCAAAGACCTAAGGGTAATTTGACCGATTACCTGCATGTGATTGACTGCTCACAGCAGGTGACCAGACTAATGTACTTGTTTTCTTGTCAGCCTTTCCTTCCTTACAGTGGGAGACTTTTTTGTTGCACTCCTCCTGTCAAATTTAAAACCAAGCTCCATAGCACTGGGAATAATCACTGCTTTGCAGCGCATCAAATTCCCACTTATTTTTCCTTCCTGTTTGGTTAAATAGCTAACAAATGATATAATATAAACACACACACACACACACACATACACTTGCCCCTTGCTTGCATTTACACACACACATACTTGCCCCTTGCTTGCATTCACACACACAAACACACACACACTTGCCTCTTGCTTGCATTCACACACACACTTGTCCCTTGCATGCACACACACACTTGTCCCTTGCATGCATTCACACACACACTTGGCCCTTGCTTGCATTTACACACGCACACTTGCCCCTTGCTAGCATTCACATTCACACACACACACACACACACACACACACACACACACTTGCCCCTTGCTTGCATTCTCACACACACACTTGCCCCTTGCTTGCATTCTCACACACACACTTGCCCATTGCTTGCATTCACACACACACACACTTGCACCTTGCTTGCATTCACTCACACACTTGCCCCTTGCATTCATACACACACACACACACACACACACACACACTTGCCCCTTGCTTTAATTCACACACATTTGCCCCTTGCTTGCATGGGACATGGGAAACCAGAAGGCAGCATTCACACACACAAACACGAGTTGATTTGAGAATGAAGACACCGGCATTAGATACAAAACAGAACCAAAAAGCAGCAGTAACAAATAATCATCAATATAACCCAGCAGCAGCAAACGAACACAAAAGATCTAAGCTAAGCTATAAAAAATCGGCAGCAGCATATAATATTGAAGCAGTTGGTAGGTACCCTCACAAACAGAAAGCATAAACTATATCACTATGCACTGAGAAACTCGGGATCCCTAAATTTCATGGCTAGGAATGCATACAAAACAGGGGCTCTTAACACTTACCTTACCAATGAAGTACAAAAATGCAGGAGAAGATTCAGGCAATTCAAACTTTCCAGAAGTCCCTCCAACGAATGCACTTGACAGGATACACTTGCAATAAAAAGTAGTTCCACATAGTACCAGCTAGTTTTTATTAGGTTATGAGTGGGCTGGGCAAGGTAACTCTGACATCACAATGTGGGAGGTCCACTGGCCCTTCTACAGAGCATGCACATTTTTATTTTATTTTACATTTGTTGACCGGGATAGTCCGACTGGATACATGTCCATTTTCAGTGGAGGCCCGGGGAGAAAAGGTCCAAGATAATACCCATTGAACATTTAGTAAATGCTAGTTTCAAGCAGATTACAGTCAAAAGTAATATCAGCATTTAGCAGATATAGTACTAACTTATGATAAAACACTTTACAAAACATAACATTATTTTCAAAGTTAAACATACATAACATTACATTCAGGTTTAAGACACACTGAGCAGCAGTTATACAACTGACCTTTCCTGAAATGGAGTGGCAGAAAAAAGTTATACGTAGTTGAAGGTAAGGCACCCAAGAAATAGAGAGGTCACCAACAACACCAACACCAGCAACTCAGGCAGTGCTTACATCACTTTGGGGGAGGAAATGTCCCTGTAACTACAGCAAAAACTCTGGCAGATGTGACATCATCATTTAAGAGCCAGCTAGAGGATTTTCAACTTGGTTTTCAAAATGAAAGTAAAACAGTATGGAAAGGTAGCAAGCCTAAGAGGTAAAACAGTTGAGTGGATTACTTTTTAAAGCTGCGGTCCTGATTTTTTGAGGCTGTATCAACTAACAGGGACTAAAAGAGACAGCAGGTTGAGCAATCTGCTTGAATATCCCATTGTTGTCCTTTAACTAAAAGCTTGTACGTCAGGGGAGGACAATGGCCAGACATTAGGGTTTTAAATATGAGCACCAAGTTAACAATTAAGCTTTGCTTTTCACAGGTACTTGTGGAATACATTAAGTAGATTACACACTGATGTGTAATGGCTTGCTAACACTGCAGGGTGACAGAGTTTGTTTTCTATTATTACTTTGGGGTGTTTGTACCAGAATGGTGGGTTAATAAAAGTAGTACATATTCCCTATTAAGGATGAGTACATTTTTGTCTACAGACTATAGTGTTTTTGGAGATAAGAGGTAAGTTATCCTGCTGCAAGAAGCTTATGTTTACTTAGTATCTTGTCTGCAAGTTAATCAATGTGATCAGAAAAATGGAGCAAAGGCTCAAGAAAGATGCCAATGTATTTCTTTGGGGTCTTGTTTGATACAGCATTAATAAATATATTTTTCACTACTACCAGAGGAAGATTTGAAATATTTTAGTGGATTCCAAACATCACAAGAGAGGAATTGTCAGGGTTAACAGTTGATTTATTGTTAATAGTTCAGTTACAACAGAAAATTATTCCTGCAAATTTTGTTGTAGTCTATTGCGCAACCAGTTGGACTTGAGCTGTTGGTCGCCTGCATACATAACTATGTCACACGGGGTAAAGGTCATGAACAAGATCATTCAGGAAATGTAAAAAAAAAGATACAGCCAACTCATTACATTCAATTACCACTGCCTAGAGTTTGCAGTCTTCAGCATCATAACTTAGGAGGCTAGATATATAATAAATGATAGTTTATTGACTTTATTTACTGTATGGTTACTTATACACATACTGATGTATAACACAAATACTTTCAGCCCTTCAGTGTTTCTTTACTGCCTAAAAAGGGCGTGATTTCGTGCACATTGAGAGAAGAATAAGCCTCAAGAATGGAAAAAGTAATGCAGTGCAATTACATTAGAAGAGATTGAAAGACTAGCATTGCTGTGCCAAAATTCAGGTAAAAAAATTGCTGGAGAATACCACTAGCTAAATGCAATACTAGTTAAAAAGTTTGCTAATTCAAAGTTATGCAAATCTTTTAATTAAATATGTAGTATGCTAAAAAGATCACAGTAGCATACCAATAATTGGATGTAATGTTTGCTGAAGGAATCTTTCTGTCACCATTGTGGTGTCAAATTCAAATGAAATGAATAAGCAGGCCACTAGGTTAAACATGTTTGTATAACAGATAACTACACATGTATTCTGGCAAAAAATTCAAACTGTGGGGGCAAGATGGCATCCCATTTGACCCAACCATCCAATTAACCAGGCCAGTTTTAACTGGACTGGTTAAAGCTCTTGCAGTAAGTACGGCCTCTGCATTTTCACCAAGCTATATAGAGCAGGTGAGGTTGTTGATACTATATTTAGGGTCTATATTATATATTTGAACTTCAAAATTTCGAACCTCATATGTTCAACAACATATGAGCGAAACTTGAATCTTCGAATATACAATAAAAAAGTAAAAAGAAAACACTTACCTTAACGCTCTGAGCAGGGGGCAAGCCCCCCTGCACCCCTAACACACCCCTACTTAAATATACCAACTCCAAGACTGCACTTCAGTACAGAAAACGGAAATTTACCCATTCTGCGCGTATAGAGCTGTTGTCTTTCATCTTCGAACTTTTCAAAGTTCTATCATATGGTGTCAACCATATGACATTCGAACTTTGAAACATTTGGTAATTTAATAGGGACCCTATATATTCACACCTTTGGTAGTTCAGCATACATGTAAAAGCAACACATAATGCACTGAAAAATTTGCCCTTCACTTGAAAATCATAACCCTAAGATGAAATCATAACCTTAATTCATGACAAGCTATAGTGACTAAACCCAAAGTAAAACATTAGGCAGTCAATCTCATAAGCAAAAGATTCAGTTTAAGCAAATAACCAATAATTCATGCATCACCATTTACTTCAGTGCATAAGCTAATTAACAAATGACTGATTTTAAAGTGATTATAAACCATACAAGCGTAGCTCTGTCAAAATACAAAAGCATATACTGCAGATTACACAGCGCCCAAATTAATTGTACATTCCTGTCTTAGTTAAGTCAAAAGAAAGCACAGAGCAAACTGAAACAAAGCCCAAATCCTGAATACCTTGGTTCCTGCAGACACACAAGGTGCCAGGGACTACTTGCAACTGCTGTAATAGCATTGTGAAATTAATACACTTAATTACTTACCTGCAGACTGGAACTTAGGCCACACCCCCTCACAGACATGTGCAGAAGAGCAGATTCCTGGCCTGCAACGGACTAGTATGTAGAAAAGTGGAAGTCTTGCCAGGACAGACATAAAACTAGAATAATACAAGGTTTAAACCAGAATGTACTACAATTAGTACTGCGCAAATCTTTTTGCCCTGATAATTACTCTTCTAGTGGGAAGCGTTGGTACTTAAGATGCAACTACAGTGCAAATCATTATTTTCAAGAGCTTTGCCATGTTGGGATAGTTAGCTATCAAAAGTATTCTTGGTTAAACCTAATGTTTTGCAAAGTAATTGAATACTTTACTTTTTTAGCAGATAATATGGTGTAATTAAGGGGTTGGGAAGGTAACTACGTACAGCTTTAAGCCTGACTAAATTATTAGCAAACTAAGCTTACTTAAAGTATCAAAGGTCCTCCTAATTTGCAGTTTCTCTCTGTTGATTTACCTGGAAGTCTGCTCAGAAACAGCAGACAGTGGGCAAATTGGGGATCATGCGAGACCAGCGCTGTGGGTCTACTTAAAGCACTGAGGACCCTTTGCAGACCCCTTCTTAGGTGAATCACTTGGGAGTCTGCTCAGAAGCAGCTGGTCACGGTTAACTGAGGGATCACTTCTGTGGAGCATTAATGGACCAAGTCTACATATAGCAATGAAGGTCCTTTTAATTTGAAGTCTCTCTTTGTTGAACCGACTCAATGTCTGCTCAAAATCAGCTGGTCATGGGTAACTGGGGGATCACTACTGTGGAGTATTAATGGAACAAGTCTACATATAGCAATGAAGATCCTTTTAATTTGAAGTCTCTTTGTTGAACTGACTCAATGTCTGCTCAGAAGCAGCTGGTCATGATCATCTGTTGGATCATTTTTGACCGTTGCTGTGGTGTAGTAACAGGCCTAATCTACTTAAAGTGATGAAGGCTTTTTTTAACCTGCAGTCTCTCTCTTAGTTTAACTACCTGGGACCCTGCTTACAAACAGCTGACCACTGTTAAGTAGGGGAGAACATGCCAGGGACTGCTTGTTACTGCAGTCCCAAATCTTGAACACTACATGTGCTCTGATAGTGTAATTGGAGTAACAGAAGAATACAATTGCTAAAATATTGTCTCTGTCTAAGATGGCATGAAATGAGTGAACTATGCTCATTGTGTTGGTACTAAACAAAGGCAGCTAAAGGAATATTTATTTTTACAAGAATTTCAGGGGTCACTAATATCCCATTGTTATGCACTATACAGTACTCATTATCATAAAGTGGAAATTGCCTGAAAGGAAGGAAATAGTTACAAGCACCGACTTTGTTTGCACTCTAAGTGGAACGTCTTTTGTACTGGTGCTTACATTTGGCTTTCTCCCATATTTTCCATGAATAACTTTTTTGATACACTATAACACAGTTATTGTAGTCACATCTGGATGGGTGACAAGAGTATAATAGTGCCCTCCTTGAGGCACTAAGACCATAAATCCTAGGACACCATCTTTCCACTGCAATAACCAAATAGATTTATGAAAAAAAGTCCTTAAAAATCACAATGGTCAAGAGAAGAGGCCTCTACATCATGTATTCTCATTTTTAAAATCATTCTATAGGATTCATACTGAGAAAAGATCAAACTGAATGTTGTGGTTCATCAGTAGGTATTCAGTACTACTGCTGGTACCCTTCTTGTGGTCCTTTTCTTTTCTTTTTTACACTTAATCACATATATAAACCTGGCTGTGACCAATGTTTCCAGGTCCTTCCCACAGACCCCACCCCATTCAGATACACATCTTACTGGATTACAATATTGGAGGAGGTATACTCTATGTAAAGTACAGTCCCATCCATTGCATTAGTAACTAGAATATAATCTCATTCCTTGTTTATAGGTAGACAAATCTTAAATTTCCACTGTCATTATGTTGGTCAGTGACTGCTTGCCTCTCTCTGTTGGCTTATTTATTTGTATTTGCTGCTTAGCTTGAGAGAACAATCTGGTTAAATGACTTGATGGGAATCATCAGCCCCCTTTTTCCCATTTTTTCTACATGGTGACGAGGTATCATTTTAATTGTCGCCATCTCTCTCAATTCACTGCCACACTCCTGCCGCCTTCAACACTCATGCCTGATTGTCGCAGATCTTCTCTCACCCAATCCCATCCACCTCTTTGCTGGATATCCTCGCTTCCTCTTACCTTCTTCCTGTCTGTCCCAAATCTTCCTCACCAGATTGTCTTCTGCTTTTCTACATGTGCCCAAACCTCCGTAATCTGTTCTCTTAGATCTTTTCTGCAATTGCAGCTAATTTGGCTTCTGCTCTTATGTCCTCATTTCTTCATCTGTCCCACAGTGTGCATCCTACCACCTTTCTCAGGCACTTAATTTCTATCACCTCTAGCTTCTTCAACTGTTATGCCTTTACTGCCCAGTTTTCTGTACCATACAGTAGTACTGGTCGCACCACTGTCTTGTACAACTTACTTTTCAGCTTCTTTGGCATTCGTCTGTCATAGACTACACCTGATACTCTATGCCAGTTAGCTGCAGTTCCTCTGATTCTAGCTTTGATACTTGAAACTGTTTACCTGTTCCATTATCTTCCCTTCTATCTCTATTCTCAGCTTCATCGGATTTCCCCAATTTGCTGCCATTACCACCATCTTATCTGTGCTTAGTTTCATCCCATGTGCCTTCAGATTTGCATTCCATTCTCCTATCCTTTGCTGAAGTTCTAGCTCAGAGTCTGCCTGTACTGCCACATCATCTGCCTACAGCAGCTTTGCTGATCTGTCCCCTCCAACCCGTTTGCTAATGTAGTCCATCACTAGTATGAACAGCAGTGGGCTCAGAGCTGAACCCTGATGTACACTCACTCCCACTGGGAACCCCTCTGTGAGGCCAAACACTATTCGTACTTGAGTCACTGGGTCCTAATACATAGCCTGCACTAATTCTACCAATGTTTCTGGGACTTCAAACCACTGCAGAACTGCCCAGATCAGCTTTCTTGGGACCTTGTCATATGCTTTCTCCAAGTCTAGGAATGCCCACTTGGACTCTCTCCTCATGTCTAGCTTCTTAAGTATCTGTCTCAATACAAACATTGGGTCAATTGTGCTGCATCCTGATCAGAATCTGAACTGCTCATGTCCCATCTTACATTCTACTACTCTGCGTGTATCCATTTATCAATCACCCTCTCCAGAACTTTCATGCAGTGTGGTAGGAGTTTGATGCCTCTGTACTGCCCACAGTTGTGGATGTCCCCTTTGTTCTTGTACACTGGCATAAGTATGCTTATCCTCCAGTCATCTGGGATACGCCTTTCTCTCCACACTGCTATTAGTACCCTCAGGAGCCATTTCTCCCCTATCTCACCCAGCATCTTTATCATGTCTGCTGTGACGTCATCTGAGCCTGCTGCTTTCTCTGACTTCTTCCTTAGTGCTGTTCTTACTTCTATTAAAGGTGGGCTCCTCCTCTTCTCTCATTGTAAGCTGTTTCTGGGGCAGTACAGCTTCTGTGGGGTTTTCTTCATTCAGAAGCTGCTGGAAATACTCTTTCCATCTGCCTTTGATGTCATGTGGACTGGCAAGCATGTTTTTGCTGGCATCCCTTATGAAGGGTGTCTGACTATCTTTTTTATCTTTCTGTCTTTGCCTTGCAACCTGATATAGTTTATTTGTGCCACTTACTGAGTCACTTTCCAGAAGTTGGTAGAGTGCCTCCGATGCCCTATTCTTTGCTATTGCAACTTCTTTCTTAGCTTCTTTGTTAGCCAACCAGTAGTCCTTCCAAGCCTGGTCAGTCTTTTCTAGCTCCTACTTCTTCCATTTGATCATTTTCTGGACTTCTGCATCTCACCACCAGCTTTCATTATGCACCTTATTTCCATACCTAGCTCGGTCACCTATCTTCTCTGTAGTCCTAACACATGCTGCTTTTAGGCACTGTCACTCTTCAACTCCACCTACTTTCTCCTCTTCTTGGGGTGTTAGAGCCCTGAGTAATTCCTTGAACTGCTGTACCTTCTCTCCAGTCAACTTCCAGGTCTTTAGCCTAATCTCTGTTGACCTTAGAGCCTTCTCTGACCGCTGCTTGCAGCTGATTGTGGCAACTAGTGGTTTATGCTGTGGGCCAACTGTTTCACTGGGGATGACTTTGCAATCATGGATTCTACCCTAGTGCCTTTTCCTTACTAGGAGGAAGTCTACCTGAGTTGCATGTTGGCTACTCTTGTATGTGATCTTGTGACTGTCTCTCTTTCTGAACCATGTGTTGGCTACCATCAAGCCATTTGCCAGACAGAAGTCTAGAACGGCTTCTCCTTATTTATTCCTGTTGCCTCACCCATGTGGACCAAGGCAGTTCTCATGTGGACCCAGGCAGTTCTCATATCCTGCTCTGTCTGTCCCTATATGTGCATTCAAGTCACCCATTATCAACACCAATTCATGATGCCCTGCTTTATCTAGTAGGTCCTGCAACTGCTGTCTGAAGATAGGCTGAGATAATGAATAATGCCCCATCATTACACTGGAGTCTGATTACCACAAGTCTGTCATTAATTCTGATATCCCTCACTGCCATTTGAAGCCTCTCTCACTACAATTCCTACACAATTTCTAGCCTGTCCCCCACCTGAGTAGTAGAGTCTGGATCCAAAGCTGCACTGCCCTTCCATCTCATTTCTTGGATATAATGGATGCCCAGCCTCCTCCATATCACGTCATCCACTTCCAATCTGTGTCCTGTCACTGAATCTACATAAAGCATAGGAATTCTCAGTTCATGTTTGGGAGGTTGGTTAGTTTTACATCCAGCTTAACAGAGTTATCCCAGGTAACCTAGGCTGGGAAGCTAGTTACCAGCCGTTCAGTAGCTTACTGTCCCAGGGCAGCTGGGCTTTATGGCAGGCACATATTGGACAATAAGGGCACACATACCCCTTCCACCGTTAACAAGGGTCCCTGGCGTGGGTCAGAGTAGGCCAGGTCCTCAACTACTTATCACCAGTAACTACCCATGCCAATTTTTGGTGACATTAGTCAACATGACTGAATCACATAGAGCCATATTTTACACTGAGTGGCTAGCCCTGCCACGGTGCACAGTCTGTGATCAGTGTTCTTGTATCTTGAGGATACTGCGTACCACAGTAGATGCCCAAAGCAGTTGGCCTGTACAACTCTTCCCCTATAGGGCACCATGTAGAGTCTGTGCTGCTGCCCACAGCTCCATTCCTTGGTGAGTTTGAGATGGAAACACTCAGCATATGTTTTGGACAAGGGAGAAATCCCACGGAGACACAGAGAGAACATACAAACTCCAAATAGGCATTGGTCGGTGGTCAGGATCGAACCTTGTACCTTGTGCATGGGAGGCGAAGACCTTAACCACTTAGCCATCTTGATGAGAATTACATATGCAAATTGAAGCTGAAGAAAACAAACCATAAGCACAGAAGTAGCTCAGTAACAGCTCATAGCCTTAATCTATTGTACAAATTGATTCAATATTTTTTGTACAATTATGAAACTGCTAAAGTGTGTATTTTTTTTCAACTGGTCCTCCAGCAATTCATACTGGCAGTTTCATGGCTCCAACTACCATGACTTAAAGGAATTAATCCCATCATATAGTTGGTTGTCAACCTAATTCTCATGAGAATAAGAAAGTGTCCCAAATTATCATGTCCAACCTTCTGTTATGTTAATCAAAGCTCGAGTTACTCCTTCCTTTGCATTTTTCTTTATTCTTTCTTTCTGCTAGTCCAGAGCTCTGTGCTTGGTACAACATGTAAAACTTTTGTCTTATTCATAAGATATGACAAACCTTCATTATCTTCCTGCTATATGTATGCTGTTTTTTTAACACCTTTATTAAATCATCATTTAAGACATAGGCACACAAACATTAATAGCAAACAAAAAAAATTAACCTTTTGTTCCATTTACATACATTACCTACATTTTCTTTCTTTATAACATTGTCGTTAGTCCAACATAACATAAATTGCTTAATTTCTGCTTACCTAAACTCAGACTCCTACTCCTTAACATTATTCTACATATATTGTTCCACAAACTCCATTTATTTCTATATAATTTGCACATTCCTTTTTTTCTAAAGATCCCACTTAAAGTCCTTTTATCTCTCTTACAATAGTTAATACTTCAAATACAACTGGTTTAGATTTTGATTTCCATTTTCTGGTAATTGCATTTCGGCAGCCACCATTTCCTTAGTTACACCCATTTGCTCACCAAATATTTCTGACAGAGTACTCTGTAAGGAATTTTTAAAGTCTGCCAACTCATTACACTTCCCAAACATCTGTTCCCAGTTACCTCTTTCTTCCCCAACACACCTCTAACATTTTTTATCTACCTTTGGAAAAATTTCTTGAAGTCTGGTTGGAGTACAAAAATACCTATGCAAACACTTCCAAGCAAAAATCCTAAACCTACAGACCTTGGGTACATGCTCAGGAGCCATACACATGTCCTACCATTCTTTCCCTTGAAAATTGCTTTTCCAGTTTCTCTTCACAGTCTTTTCTAACTCCTCTGACTGATTCTTATAGTTATCATGCAATATTTATATGTATTACGAGAAACCAATAAACAGCCTGCTGGTAAAGGTCAATTGTTCCACCAAAAACACAAGAGCAGTAACAAGAATAAGAACGGCAACAATTGTCCAAATTATAGCTCCAGACCACATAAAATATGTAAAACAGTAGCTTTAACAGTCAGTAAGCGCTTTCACCACTCTCTGTGGCTTCTTCAGAACATATATTAACATAAAAAGCACATAAAATGTTTTTAAAAGCATGCACCTCATTAACTTCAAATATCCCAACCAATCAAATTGTATTAAACACACCCCCATTCATCATCAAACATCACTTCCTTAATATATGTTATAATTTGCTGATTTCTAACACTGTTTTATTTTTATGTTAGATTTTGACAAACTTCCATGAACACTGTATATTCAAAGTCATTATAGAACATTATAAAACATTCTTTACATTAACAGTGCTTCATATCCTTAAATATTTTTTTCACATATTTATTTCACCAACTTTGCGAAAGGGCTCCATTCTAAATATACATTTTCATTGCCATTTCCACTAAATTACATCCCATACTACAACTTAGATCCTTCAAATATTACAGTTCAACAGTATGTACATATATCAAACATGTTCCATCAGAATGTTGACATTAACAGCGCTTCATATCTTAAATATTCTTTTCACATACTTATATATTTCACCAGCTTTGCGAATAGAGCTCCATTTTAAACATATATATATATATATATATATATATATATATATATATATACTTTTACAATACTGCGGTGGTGGTGGTGCTGTGGTAGCGTTGTCGCCTCACAGTAAGACGCTGTCCAGTTCGATTCTCAGCTAGAGCATCTTCTGCGTGGAGACATGCATGAATGGGCGTACCTTTGTTGAAGGTTGTGCGTCAGAGCTGGCAACTTGGCACGTAAAAATCTACTGCAAATCATTAGCGGACCGGAGTTCCGCTGTAGCGACCCCTAACCGAGAAAAGCCAAAAGACACAACAACATATATATATATATATATATATATATATATATATTTTTTTTTATTACCTTTTTCGCTAATATACAATCCATACTGAAGCTTGGATCCTTCAAATATTGCATTTCTCCAGTATATTTGGCATGCCCCATCAAGATGTTAGCATACTTCTTTTTCGTTCCAATATGATTACAACTCTGTAGTGTTTATGTTGTGAACGCATGTACTCTCATCATCTAGACCCCTATGCGCATGTTCTATGACGTCATTGTGCTATACGTCTACTTCAAAGTGAATTATATCAGTGCTTACAGTATGCTACTGTGAGAAAGCAAACCTTTATGATATATATATATATACACACACACACACACACACACACACACACTATATTTAAAAATACATACACAGTCAAATCATCAAGATAATTAATAATGTATACAGAACATTTCCGCTCAAGAATGCCTTCAAACTATGGAGGTAAATATATTTATACTCGTGCAATTTGTATATCCAATTCAATAGTGCACAGCATTAAGCACTACATACATTCTACACAAGTTATATAGGTAGTATCAAGGACCCTTATTTCAATATAATATTTTTAGGAATAAGTTATAGGATATAATAAATTATATTCAAAAACCTGTCTATATGATCATATAGGTATATATTTACATCGATAATTGCACCAGCGTTCATCTAAGACGCTAACATTTCCATATAACAAACATATACACATAAGTGTATATAGCAGCATATAGAGATGAGGACAGTACACTTAAATTAGTTATCGCGTGTTATTATAGAATAACAAATCTACAATATGTAGACATTTTATACACAGTATATAAGGAATAGTATAATTAAATCGCTCTGCTCTATTATAGGCTTCCTTATCTACTATATCTACATAGATGGAACCATTCATGTTGTCACTTATAGAAGTAGTTTTGACCTATACGAATACATATATATCTTTGGTGAGAATATATTTTAAGAAGTTTATTTCTCATATATGGTTATATTATTATATAAACTTCTCCTCACGAACTAATATTTATCCTATTACATAACTTATCCTAAAAATATATATCACATACATTCCACATAACAATTGTCTAAGTAATAGCTCCCATTCAAAATGTCAGGAAAACAATTATTGTAGTCCAAATTAATGACTATATATGAACCAAGCCAAATTAATTATGTCATAGATATGTAATGGAAAATATACAGAATCATAAAAACATCATGCATGCAAAATTAGACACGTTATGATGCCAAAAATTATTTGGATAGATCGAGTCACAGGGATTTTAAATAAAGTCCTCCAGTTTCTATCTTAGTGTATATAATTCTAAAGGGCATATATTAATTATTAATCTATAATTACTTCCTAGGTAGTCCCTGTGCTTCTAAAGTAATTTTAATGGACACTTTACCATTCAGTCTGTTTTCCTTATCTGCTCTAAGCTTCAGTATCCATCTTAGCTCACTATTCTCTGTCAAATTCCTTACGTTACCCATTCATTGCCAAACTATAACTTCATCTAGTGCTATAAATTTAAAATCATGGTTCTTATCGCTCTTCTATATGTATGCTCTGTCTAAATACACTAAATATGACTATCTATCCAAATAATTTTTGGCATTATAATGTGTCTATTTTTGAATGCATGATGTTTTTATGATTCTGTATATTTTTTAGTACATATCTATGACATAATTAATATGGCTTGGTTCATATATAGTCATTAATTTGGACTACAATAATTGTTTTCCTGACTTTTTGAATGGGAGCTATTACTTAGACAATTGTTATGTGGAATGCATGTGATATATATTTTTAGGATAAGTTATGTAATAGGATAAATATTAGTTCGTGAGGAGAAGTTTATATAATAATATAACCATATATGAGAAATAAACTTCTTAAAATATATTCTCACCAAAGATATATATGTATTTATATAGGTCAAAACTACTTCTATAAGTAAGGGACAACATGAATGGTTCCATCTATGCAGATATAGTAGATAAGGAAGCCCATAACAGAGCAGAGTTTGATTTAATTATACTATTCCTTATATACTGTTTATAAAATGTCTACATATTGTAGATTTGTTATTTTATAATAACATATGATATAACTAATTTAAATGTATGGTCCTCTTATCTCTATATGCTACTATATACACGTAGTGTGTATATGTTTGTTATATGGAAATTTTAGTGTCTTAGACGAATGCCGGTGCAATTATCGATGTAAATATATACCTATATGATCATACAGACAGGTTTTTGAATAAAGTTTATTATATCCTATAACTTATCCCTAAAAATATTATATTGAAATAAGAGTCCTTGATACTACCTATATAACATATGTAGAATGTATGTAGTACTTAATACTGTGCACTACTGAATTGGATGTACAAATTGCACGAGTATAAATATATTTTACCTCTATAATTTGAAGGCATTCTTGAGTGGAAATGCTCTGTATACATTATTATCTTGATGACTTGACTATGTATATGTATTTTTAAATATAGTATATACATCATAAAGGTTTGCTTTCTCACAGTAGCATACTGTAAGCACTGATGCAATTCACTCTGAAGCAGACGTATAGCACAATGACGTCACAGAACATGCACATAGGGGTCTAGATGACGAGAGTACATGCTTTTACAACATAAACACTATGGAGTTGTAATTATATTGGAAAGAAAAAGAAGTATGCTAACATCTTGATGGGGTATGCCGAATATACTGTAGAAATGCAATATTTGAAGGATCCAAGCTTCAGTATGGATTGTATATTAGCAAAAAAGGTAATTAAAATATATATTTGTTTAAAATGGAGTTCTATTCGCAAAGCTGGTGAAATATACAAGTATGTGAAAAGAATATTTAAGATATGAAGCGCTGTTAATGTCAACATTCTGATGGAAAATCTTGGAGATATATATATATATATATATATATACTGGTGAACTGCAATATTTGAAGGATCTAAGTTGTAGTATGGGATGTAATTTACCGAAAATGGCATTGAAAATGCATATTTAAAACATAGCCCTATTCGCAAAGCTGGTGAAATCAATATGTGAAAAGAATATTTAAGGATATGAAGCACTGTTAATGTAAGGAATGTTTTATAATGTTCTATAATGACTTTGAATATACAGTGTTCATGGAAGTTTGTCAAAATCTAACAAAAATAAAACAGTGTTAGAAATCAGCAAAGTGTGACATATTAAGGAAGTGATGTTTGATGATGAATGGGGGTGTGTGTTTAATACAATTTGATTTGGTTGGGATATTTGAAGTTAATGAGGTGTATGCTTTTAAAAAACATTTTTAGGTGCTTTTTATGTTTATGTATGGTCTGAAGAAGCCACAGAGAGTGGTGAAAGCACTTACCGACTATTAAAGCTACTATATTACATATTTTATGTGGTCTGGAGCTATACTTTGGACAACTGTTGCCATTCTTATTCTTTGTACTGCTCTTGTATTTTATATGTATTACTAATCTCTTTTTCAAGAGCAGCTTGTGTTCTAGATTTGACTAAAAACTCTGCCTAAGCAGAACTTTAAGTTTCTCTTTGCCTATACTCTTAACAATCCCATGGTAGGGAAGGTAGTCTTCAACCTGCAGTCCAAACTTTTTATTTTTTTGTAAACAAGAAACATATTTACTGAATCATCATTTATGACCTAAGCAAATATACATTTAAATGAAAACGGCATTTTCAGTTATAAGCATACACGACTTATAATCTTCTATGCAATTATTGTCAGTCAAACATTACACAGCTCATTCAATTCCTGCATCCCTTAAATCTCATTCATCCTCCAGAACATTATTTCTGCATATATTGTTCCCACAAATCCCATTTTATCTATGCAATTTCCTCTTACCCTTTTTCTAAAGATCCTACTTCTAGTTCTTTTAGCTCTGTAATTATACTCACTACTTCTAGTATGATTGGTTTAGACTTTTATTTCCATTTTATATTAACTGCTTTTTTTGGCAGCCACAAGAATTAAACTCAGCAAGGCCTTACTAAGTCGAGGGAATTCCAATTCTGCATCACAGCTCAAAAAATAATTTCCTTATTTACACCAATTTGCTCACCCGGTATTTTGGACAGAGTAGTCTGCAGGGATTTTTTTAGGTCTGCCAACTCATTACACTCCCAAAAATATGCTCACAATCACCTCTTTCTTACCCATCATAACTCCAACATTTGCAATCTACTAGAGGAAATTTCTTTGGGGTCTGCTAGGACTATAGGAATACCTATGCAAATACTTCCAAGCAAAGATCCTCAATCTTAAAAACTTTGTTGCATATTTAGGAGCCACACATACATCCTCCCATTGTTTCTTTGTGAATTGCTTTTCCAATCCTTTCTAACCTTATTTGATTGATTCCCATAATTAACATGCAATATTTTATATGCCCCACTAGTTATCTCTTTTTTAACAACAGCTTCTGTTCTAGACTCTACTAAGTCGTCTGTCAGTGCTGGTCTTTCACTTGGGGTCCAAAGAAAAAGTCTTTCACCAACTAGCGTGAATGGCCCAAAGTTCCAAAGTATGGCAGAAATTCAATGTACACTTCCGTGTTTTCTTTTATCAATAAATAGCAGGTAGATTCAAAATGTGAAACTCAAAAGCACGAACATTTTAATAGTGACATTGAATGTTTATTCAAACACAATGAACTAAACACCTTCATCCCTATAAACATGATGGGACTTCATCAAAGTTACACATACCACTATCAGCAAGCTTATATAACCAGAAGTCACCCCATCTCAATTATGTGTCCTTCCAAAAGATGACCATGTCATCCAAAAAAATGCCTATATAGGGTCCACCCATCTCTGAAACCGGAAATAAAAAATAAAAGGAATTCCCAGCATGCCAAAACAATATTGACAAATATGGGGGCACAGAATTCTACTTAAAAATACTCCATTGAAATCAAAGTCATTTTCCAACACAAGTTCCATAAGCGTTCTTAAAACTCCAATTCTTTTATCAAATTTGTCTATTTTACTCAAGTAAAGACCAAACCAATCAACCCCACATTGATGGAGATAACTGAAAACAAATATATCACATCAATTGCTATTAAAATGTAGTTATTGATTTTAAACCATGATTATAATCATGTTTATGTAATAATGACTAAAAGAATTGCAATGGTGATGCCAAGATTTATAGGTAAGGATCAACGTGGTTTTGTGGAAGGGAGGCAAACGTGACTTCATTAATAGAAAAATGATTATCCAGAAGGAAGCAGGATATAAGAAAATACTGCTGTTGTTGGCCGGTCTTGATGCTGAGAAAACAATCAACAGAGTAAGCTGTGATTTTATGAGTAGGGTGTTGGAAGTACTCAGAAACTCAAGGATATAACTGGTATGATACTCAAGAAAAGTTGTCTATTTTGTACATGAATCCAAAAAAAGGCAGCTCAGTGTTGTGGAAGATTTTGAAACAGTTTCAAGTCTTTTCAGGAAAATCACTGAAAATACAATAAAGGCTACAGCCGTAAGTTATGTACCCACACATGAGCTGGTCCAACAACATTCATTTATGGGGTCACAATAAGATGCAGTATCTTGAAGTATGGATTAAAAAGGCTACTGCTATGGCAGTTACAGATATAATGGAAGAGACTGACAAAATAAGACAAAAGCTGAGAAAATGGCTGCTGTTTATGGATAGTAAGATACAAGCAGTGAAAATGTTTTAGCAGAAGGTTATAATTCAGAGTAGAATGGGATGATACTGAAGCGGGGGTGGGGGGGTTCAAGAAATAAGGAAAGAGTGGGATTTTTGAAGCATATCCTTAAGAAGAATAATAGTCATACAGAACACACAGGTTCATAGGTTAGTACTAAGCTAACTGCCCTTGCAAACCATTGTAAGCCTAGCCAATTATTCCTTTCTGATAAAGCCGCAGAAAGTATTCTAAGAACTAAGCCAACACAAGAATGGAGGATGGAGAGTTTTACCAATAGTGATGACTGCAAGTAGAGGTACAGAAAATAGGAAAGTGAGGTTTGGAATTTACTGGAAAAAACTGGCAAAGGAACCAATATATTAGGAAAAGGTAACTAGAGAGGGAAAGGTAACAGAGTGGAGTGAGGCCAAGAAGAAGTTTGGACTGTGACTTCCAAGATGACTGCACACTGTTTAAAAGCTTAATTTCTGTGTTTTCCCAGTGTGAAAACAAACTCAGAAAAGACCACCAGTGAATTTGCTTTTTGGGGCAAATTTCAGTTTCTGGCTACTAAGTGCTCAGTCTGGATGCCAGCAAAGAAGAAATTTAGACAACCAGAAAGAATATCATCATTGTTGTGTTCATGTTGTCAGATGCTTGCCTCCCCCCTCCACAAAAAACACATTGATCCCTATCTATACACTTTGTCATCACCTTTGCCATTCTTTTAGCTTGTACAGACAAACACTTTGTAATCATGTTTTAAAATTGAAACCTGTCTATATGAAGCTGAAACTTGCATGTATTTACCCTCTTTGGGTAATGCAGTCACTGTAACATTCTTCCAAGGTGCTTAATGCTTCCCCTACTTTTAAACTACATATTAAACATGTTTGCCAGATCTTTATCACTTTCTTCAAACCTAACACCCACATTTCCACAGGAATATGATCTGTTCTTGGAGACTTCCCACAGGTCGATTACACATCACTATTTTTGCCTCATCACCTCTTAACTATTAGTTTTTTTTTAGCCTTATCTCCTTCTAAACTTGGCATAAAAAGACTACCTTTAACCCCAGCATACTCAAGCCTTACATAAATATTTCCTGTTGTGCTCTTTCTTGGTTTCCACATTTCTTTGCTTTATACAAATTTTCATAACATTTCTGAAATGCCTCTAATACCTCAATAGAATCTCTGGTTATTTTTCTTGCCAAAGGCTTTCTAAGTTTGACATCAACACTTTCTACTTCCTGTTGCTTAAGTTATTGGCTAAAGGTTTTTGTGCACTGGGGTTGGTGGCAAAAAATAGCTGCCTAACAGCAATCTTTCTAAACTCATGCATAATAATCCAAGTACTCCCTTATTTTCACTTTTTAGCATCCAGCAGTTGCGCCTTTCCTTGTTCTGAGAAATTCTCTTTATTCTGCAATACCTTTGCTAGTCCTTCTAAACTATTCCATTTACTTCTTAACTATATCACTTTCCCTTTTATTTCTACTTTATTTTTAAACTCCAGTTTTATTTTATCCCACTCACTTGCTATCCCTTCTGAAGAAATTTATATCATCCATATTACATCTCTAATAATTTCCATTATCCATTCTTAAATTCCTCTCTTTTTAACAGGTAGGTGGGAAAGTGTCAATGTCTCATTTGTACTTAATTACCCTGGATTTTTATTGATGCATGATCTGCCTATGCTATTAGTTGTCTGAAAATTTTAATATAACTTAATACTTCCAATTTGCCTATACATGTAAGACTATGTACATCAATATAATATGGACATCGTAGCCATAATGATACAAAGCTGTTGTTCTCACCTATTGTGCGACAGCTTTTTTGAATGTGTATGCAATTGTTGTCTTACATGCACACATTAAAGTCTGTCAGGCTGATCTTTTTTTTATACAGCTGCTACTTCTCATCTCCATTTGAACCGGACACATTTTCAAGACTTTTTGTTCTAATAAAACACTGAAACAAGAAGTTACATTTTCAGAATGTCCCATTCCCTAAAATAGAACAAATACACAAAACTATGTACATTTACAAATGAAGTTGAACCCTCCCGATAGGAACAATTGCCCAAATCAACAACTGCACCCACAGGGATTACCTAATCGAAAATGAAGGTTACCCATGCTAAAGCATTTGCTCACATTTACACATATAGCAGTATGTTCTTTTCTCATCTCTATTCCACATTCACATGTGAAACAACAACTTGTATGATTTCAGCTAACATAAATTTTTATTCCTAAAAAATGTACTGGCTACCTCTAAATAAAACTAAATTGTGCACTGTTCTATTAAAGTATTAAAGCTGCTGGACAGGCTACTTTCACTTATTCACATCCCATAATTTCAAACTATTTTTTACTGAACTGCTTGCCATGGTACCTTTAAATTTCACATTTACTCCCCATCTCCTACCCTAGCAACCCAATATCACAGCTTTATTTTAACTTAAACTTGCTCCTGTCCAGCCTTTCTTCTCATTATACCATAAAGCCTATTTTTCTTACAAATAAAAAGTAGTAGTTTACTTTAATATCGAACACATAAAACAGTCACTGAAAAGATCTCCCCACATTTAAAATACCTTGACTACACACTATAACAAACTGCTTTAAAACAATAACATGCAGTGAATATCATGAAATGTTTTATACAAATATTAATAAAATCAAATTGTTTAACTTAGGGTTTGCTTTTCCCTCCTCTTTAGTGTCCTCACTAAAAGTCAGGTATATGTTTTCCAGTCTATCCACAAGTTTAAAGTCAACAGCAGTCCAGTCTTTCACAGCCACTTTTACATGCAAAGCCATATTTCAGAAATAGAACTAATGCTTTAGAATCCCCCACTAATTTCAGTGTTGCTGGCCTTCTTCCTGATCAATGTCATCCCCCAACACCAGACACTGTTTCAAGTCCAAGGTACTCCTGACTTTTCTAGTCAACTCCTGTGCTTTTTTCGACCTCTCAGGTATTTTTATTTGGAAACGTTTTCACTATCAAAGTATCTCTATATGGTTTACTGTCAGTAGAATGAGAAGCAGAGTCCCCTTTTACTTGCTGGCTAAATTTTGTTGGATAAATGTGTCTCCTTCATAGCCTGTTTGCCATCTAAATATATGTCTTTGATCTTCAAGGAAACATTCTGAAGAACACTAGATACAGCAGTTTGAATTTCACAACTGCCTCTCAACATTCCCTGATGCACAGATAAATTTCTCTCTTCTGCCTAGTGTACAATGTTTTCCACAAACACTCCATTTTTTTAATAATTTTCCCTTTGCAACGTTTTTGTCAGGTTCAACTCTTTCGGCTAGTATGACTGCATCTTTACTAATGTATGTCTTGGCTGTTTTCTCGTGGACAGGTTTGGAGAATACACTATTTACCCTTTCAGTTAATAAATGTTGCTGTAGTACACCAGCCTGGTTGCTTAACTGTACTTTCAGAAAATTAATACAATCTGCTCCTTACAGTTTCTTTGTAGAGCAGAAAATCTGTTCTTTTTTCTGTTTTTCCATCTTTTAACTCGAACATTTTTTGAAACAGCTCTTCCTTAGGAGCCTCATAGGTTCATAGGTGTAAACTAGGCTAATGGCCACAAACGCCATTATAAGCCTACCATACACCCTTAGGTGTTAAATTATTTTTTTTTGTATCTTAAATATTTATATAAGGGATGTCTATTAGTTGAGACTTGATTTACTGACTGCCTTTGCCCATAAGAAATGTGCACCAGACCAGGGAAGAATTTATGATATCCCGCTACTGGTCTAGGTTTGCTTGAACAGGGCTCAGCCAGCCTTTTTTCCCCCATTTCATCATCTGACATTTGCTGTTTTTTATCCATTCATGTAGATAACTACTTAAAGATTCTGCTATTTTTCCAGCCTTTTTGTTACTGGACTATAAATTATTGGAAGCCATCTCAAGTACCAAAACATTTTACTTAACAGCTGCAGGATTCCTCTCAGTTACAATTTTTTCACCTTTACTGGTTGCTTTTTTTAATTTCTCCACTTTCTTTCTTTATTGGATCAAGGCAGTGAAATGACTGACCAGTAAATTAATTATACCCAAATTAATAGCTTTTACTGATTTTTTTTTCAGTTTCTTATCTTATACTGGAAAAGGTCTAATCAACCTGATCGATGTGCAGCTATTTTGGAATTCCAGTTCAGAACTGTTCTGTTCCCAGAGGATAGGATTTCTTTCAATGTCCTGCATGTATACTTGTTCAGAATGCTCAAGAAAATAGGGGTAAACAGCAGTCCAATTAGGTCCCCCGTAAGTACTGAAGTAACTAGGCATATTAAAGCTTTTGGTATTTTAAGGCCAAGCAAAATGTGGAATTGTTTTTCTTTGCTTTGTCTGAGCCCAGATGCTGAATTTGGGATGATGGTCACTAATGTAGTGCAATAAAATAAATGCAGTTTCAATATCATCATGGTAAGGCAACAGGATAAGACCCGGGATACTGCAAAAGCCCAATTCAACTGGAATAATTGAGCAGCTTGTGCTAAGGCTACCAAGAACAAAATCCACCACTCCCTAAATGGGTGTAGTCTAACCTAACTAATCAGTTCACCACCAGAACAAATAATCACATCCCCCTGAAACCTGGATCAGAGCAAAGACATCATATTCACCTGTATGTCTGGAAGCATGTGGAGGTGATACAGATACATCCTATATTCAAGGATTTGAAACTGTTGATCTTCACTACACTTAGGACTGCATCTAAGTCAATAGTGGTAGAAATCTGTAAGTGGTTCCTAGTGCAACCAACTTCATTTGTATAAACAGATGCAATGTCTCAAAGTCACTTAACGACTTCTGTAACTGCATAAGATAATACACAGCTTTGTGGTAAAACATTATTGCTGGCTATGTGGTGTTTAAGACAGGACCCTGTTATACTACTGCCAACAACTTCATAATATCATCACTAACACTTTTACCAGCATACAGGCCCTTCCTCAGTGCTCTAATGGTGAAAAACAAAGTTAAGAATTTTAAAATCTAAAAACAAAACATTTAGGTTCTACATAAATGATTCTGATGCAGATATGTCTACACCTATTCCTTCAATGCCAGTCCACATAAAAGCACTATTAAATGTGCTATAGGTAATACCTGCTCAAAAATAAAAAAAACTTATTTCAATTAAGGAGGATTTAAACAAAAGTCAGCTTATTCTGCCAAGCAGACTGTAGCTTGCTTTAAACACTAACAAGATTATTCTCAGCCATGACTCAGGGCACTGAAACTGCATGTTTATTCAGATGAAGGGAGGGTTAGACTGATCTGTAAACAGAATGAAACAAGTAGAAAGGGGTCCACACTAACTGCAGCTCTACTGGCTCTATAGTGGTGGCATATGCTATTTAAACACACACACCACAAACTACAGTGTCAGGTACAGCTGAGTCTTATACATTTCAAGCCAAACAACAGGAGCCAAATGTTACCTTTAGATAGCAGTGTGTATATAAAGATTTCTCTTTCTTTATAGTTTCTATTGGTGGTGGTGGGGGGCACTAACACTACAGTCAACACATGCCTTGGCCAGGGCTAACAGCAAGAATTCTCATCTGCAGCTAGTTTTGAACAAAGCCCTCCCTGTGAAATTCAAGGTGTGACACTGGAGGGCAAATGTTAAAGGTCACGGATTTCAGTGAATCAGGTCATTATTATCTGTTGGCAACTGCATGATTCTCAGTGTTCTAACAGTGGAAAACATACAAAGAAATTCTAAAACCAGAATATTTAGGGTCTTGCATATAGGATTCTGAAAGAGATCTGTTCCCCATCTTAAGGATCTAGGTTCTTCAGTTAAATCCAACTTTCCCAAATGGTCAAAGTGATGAAAATTTGTTGAAATGTTATTTTGTGAAAGTTTCATGTTGAGATTTTTTTTTGGGGGGGGGTGGGTTTGCCTTCATTCCTCAAAGAGGGTGTTGTGAACCTCTGTTAGTTAATACAGATCAACTCTTGGGTCAGTGCACAATATGGTAAGAAGAATATTCACCTAAAGAAGCTCCAGCAAATTTTTTGGCTTACTTGCTAAATTCATTAATCAGCATGATTGCTTTCAATCAAACTGTCTACTCCCACTCATTAGTGATATGAATGCAAGAATGGCTATTTGTTCTTTAACCAGTACCCCCCAAAATAAAAAGTAGTCAGTTGGCCTGGCTTTGTGGCAGAAAGGGATGAAACTTTTAATATGACTGAGACATACTGAGATGGATTAACAGCTAAGGTGGTTATAAAGCTGAGCAGGAGAAGGTGGAACTGACAAGCCAATGGATTGGGGGCATTCATGTCAGCTGCAATGTCAGTACCTACTGGAGACAGAAAGGTATACAGTCCAACACTTTTGGTCAGTGACGTATGCCAAGCTGCAACTGTAAGGTCCCCTTCATAGCATGAGGCAAGAAATATGCAAGCCCACAGTGGAAGGTATAGCAGGCCTTCACCTTGACTGCCAGAAGAGGGCTTAGACCAGAAAGTAAATATCTATCATTTCTGCCTACATAAAAGATGCAGCATGAACACCATGAGCACCAGTGAAGGGGAACAAGTGGACAGTGGCAGAGTTGGCTAGATGAACAGAATACAAAGGACAGGAAAAAAGTATTCTGTCAAGTGTGACCCCCCCCCCCCATTCCCTGATGAAAAGACATGTTTGACACCTGAACATAATGTCATATCCCCCCTTATAACAATCTAAAATGAGTCTTTTTTTCCAGCCCAAATCATAGAAGAATGACAAATTTCTTTCTTGGTGCTACAAGCACACATTTCAACCAGACTCAGTAGAACTACAGCTAGGTTAAAGCTTGCTATGAAATGCTAAGGAGGAACTTAATTTTAATGTCTGCTCCTTCCCACTCCTCTTCAGTTTAACACGATAGCCAGCAATGTCAAAGGCAATGAAATAGTTTTCCTACCACAGTCCTTGGAAAATTAATAATCAAGCCTAGTTTCTGCATTTGAATCAATCCTTATTGCGGCTGCCACATCAAAGTTGTGAGGCATACTGCTCAGAGTTTAGCTCAGTCTCCACACCTCTTCCATTCTTGTTCATCTGTCCCACTAATCTCTTCTTCCGTGTCTTGCTAATTCTGAAGACCGGTTTATAAATGTCTCAGACTAGTTCAAAGACCATGTCTTTTCATAAGAGATGTACTTACAGCCCCTGTTCGGGAAAAATACAGCAGCAATTTAGAAAATCACAAACATACGATTATTGCTTTATATGAAAAAACTGCAAACATATAAAAGTGCACATTTTTTGTAATGGAAACAGTTTATTAAACTTTCAGATACATCTTCAGTGAAAATATTTGCATATAGTGAATATAAAAGCATAAGTCATGGCACAAAATGTTGTGTTTTCCTAAGTGTTATACAGTACTAGGTCAGAAAGAAACAGTTTCACCTGTAAACAACTGCAATTAAATATATTCAATCTGGAAAAATAAAAGGTCCTAATCAGAAAACCAGGCACAGACATTAAGTGTGTAGTGCATCACAAAAAAAGCCCAACAATTTTTCAAGAAGAATGTAATTATATCTGCCACACATTTATCCCATTCAGTAAAAGGGTGACAAGACAATTCATATAAAACTTGCTTTAAATTGAGGAAGTCTTGTTACGTAAACAAAAGAAATGTGTGCAGAAATTAACCTGACAGACATTTTTAAACAATACAGTACTGTGCATGTGTGCGATATTCTGACATTTAGAATCATAGTATTACCAATGGCAACCTGCAGCGTGACTTGCAAGCTGATTTTAAAATTCACAATTCAAGTTTTCTGTCACCTATGCCTTGTACACATCCGCACTTCAACTGTGGGTAACTCCAGGCCACTGTACAAAGATGCAATGTGAAAAATTATTGGCATAATTACTGTACAATTTATAAGGAGACTTTCAGCTCAGCTTTTCTTCTGATCCCCTGTAAAATACCTCATTCACATGCACCCCAAGTTGTTGCAGAATGCATACCATACCTCTCAACTGTACAAATTTTTGCAGAATGTCCAGTTTTGCCTCATATTTTTTGTCTATTACCCATACAATTTGTGGTTTCCTAGAAAATCACCATGGAATGATGTCACTAAATAATGACATTCGAGTATCAGATGTCATATCCTTCAGAAAAAGCATTCTAACACAATGTTATTCTAGCAACTTTTCTGTTTGCAAGAGGAATATTTAAAATCTATCTCTATTTTTGGCTTTGTCCAAATTTCTTGAGCTAGAGGAGGTTAAGAGGTACGATGCATACTGTGCAGAAATATTTTGTTTCAGAAATTATTATACACAACAGCAGCAGTTAATTGCTGAAATGTTTACACGTTTTATATTAATTATTACAATAAACACTAGGTACACTTGCCTGTTGTGCTAGTGGCCACTGTGGAAGCATTGATTTGGTTAAGTGAATTGTCAGTCACACTGCTTACGAGCATTAGTTGAGACCAAAATACAGGGCAGAAGATTTTAACTAACAATACAGTGCATCACTAATTACAATGTTAACATTGTCGGTCTTAATTAGAAAACAAAATTTTAGACCTTCACATGGTTTCCCATGATGACTTTCAGGCTGTTACTTCTGACAGCTCAAGTTCAGATGTGATTATACACTTTAGTACACGCAAAAATGTGAAATACAAAACATAGCATCACTCAAGTACTGCACAAATAGTGGGGTGGAGGGAGCAAATCCTTTATCTACCACAGTCGTATTTTAGTTCATATTACTGCCCATCACCATTCCCCAACAAAAAAATATTCATGCTTAAAAAATGCCATACCTTTACTAGAAGATCTCTCTCTTCAAAGCAAACATGCATTAAAAATTCAAATGCCTCATTTATGGGAGATTAAGTTAAACAACATAAGCCAAGTTCACATGTCCAAAATATATGCAGCAAAATCATAATTTTCCCTCTCCTGCCTGGTTATGGCTTACTGTTACCCTGGACAAGAGTTTGTACAGCCTTCATATAAAATATCAAATCTTAATTAAGCAGCAAAAATTCTGCCTGCAATGCCGAGAAAACAAATATATACAAAGGCATCAATGCATGGATGGAATAAAGCTAGATCCCCACAGCAGGAACGTGTTATGCAAAGACTGCTTCATAAATAAAGAACTATAAACGTTCTCCTGACCTGAGAATCCTAAACTTCCTGCACAATAAATTTGCCAGAAACTAGGAATAAATGTGAGCAGCTTGATACCTTAAGAGAGCATGTTTCTGGCACAGTGAAATTTTTAAAATTAAGTTACATTAGGAAGAGTACTCATCAAGTGCAACTCTGTTCAATACTTGAGGGGAGAACAAAAACTAATATCAGATATGCAGCAGCAGACAGACAAATACAAAGATATGCTCAAAAATCTATTTTTCTGAAAAACTCATGCTCACTGCAAAAAAATCTGCTTTAGGAAACAAGCATATACTTGTCACCATTACAATTTCAGTAAACTGTTTAGTACTTACAGGTGAAAGCAAGTGGTACAGAAAGGGACAAATATTTAATATTGATACTCTACGTCTACCCCAAACAGCAATTATAACTACTGAGCAGTACTGATTTCGCTCTTCTAGGCCAAACAGTAACTATCATCACTGCCGAGTACCGATACTGTCTGGAGTAGAAATGAGGCAAGTATCATTAATGTTCAGTACGGATACTCCACTTCTACCCCAGACAGTAACTATCATTGTCGTTAAGCATTGATACCCCCTTCTACCCCATAAAAGTACCTATTACTATTGAGTACTGATACTTCAGTTGTACACCAGGCAGTAACTATCATATCTGTTCAGTACTGATACTATACCTGTACACCTGACTGTAGCTATCACCACCACTCCCACGTGGCAGTTCTGCAAGGGGCGTACTTGAGACTGCACATTTTGCACACACAGTAGGAAAAACCTACACTGAAAAGTGACCTCTGTGAAGGTGGAGTCTTGGAATAGATTATCAGTGTAGTGTCTGGGTTCTGCGGCCTTACAGGAGAAAATGGTTAAAAACCATATGAATGTTGTTTTGGACATTTTTTTTTTTTTCAATTCAAACCAGGATGTGATGCCAGTGTGTTTGACAAACTGATCTACTGCCCTCCAACTCACTTCACTTCTGCTTCCTAGATCAAAATATGGAATAAAAACCTGAGACTTAAACACAGAGGGGGAAAACTGAACAAAACAGATATACAATAATAGCAAGATATAATAAGCAGCATAAAGCCTAAAACCACTAGTAAGGAAACGTGCAGACAGAATTTACAAAATGGAGAAATAAACAGAACTTGCTGAAATGGAAATCCGAGTCCCTCAAAGCTACTGCATGAAAGACATCTGAGGGGTGTTGTATCAATATTTCTTTAGTAAGCCAAATCTGGGAGAGCCAAGTACAATCATCAAAAAAGTCAAGGTGTATTTCCTTGCTGATCTGCCATTTATTTAACCAAGCACTCTTAAGAATGTTTTTCACCAAAATGAAGCTCCAACCCTAAGACACATCACTCAGGCTGAGACCTGGGAACAGCTACTCAACAAATATCCTACTTGGAAATGTAAAGGTTGAATATGGCAAAATGAAGTTAGTCACAGAAGCAGGATATATGACTATCTCACACGGCTATAAAAAAACACAATGAACAAAGTCAAGTTCTTCATGCATTTACTGGGAATAAGACAGACAGCATCCACCACAGTTTAATTCAGTTTGTTTCACCTCACTCAAAAGGCCAAAACTGAGATTTAGGCAATACCTAATCTGCTTCAGAAATTCCAGTTCTCAACATAAGTGCCCTAACACCTTTGCCAATAACAGTGGAGTATGCCAAATTCATTGACTAAATGTTCCAGATCACAGTACCTTAAAGTCAAATCCACTAGTGCAGTGGGACCATGTGTGCCTGGGGCACTAGTCAAGGGCCTAAGTGGCCAATCCACTGGTGCAGTGGAATCATGTGTAGCTGTAGCACTAGTCATGGGCCTGAGTGGCCAATCCACTAGTGCGGTGGAAGCATGTCTGCCTGGAGCACTAGTCATGGGCCTAAGTGGCCACTACACTGGTACAGTGGGAGCATGTGTGGCTGTAGTACTTACATGTCATGGGCCTGAGTGCTGATCCAGGAGATAAACAGCCAACTTGTAAGGGGACTCGGCATTATAGGCTAGTTCCTGGTTGTGGGCAGTGCTACATAATGGAAATGTTTTTGGTGGAGGGGGACTAGCTAGTGTTCATCATCTAGGTACTGGGGGTGCATAACTACAGATGTGTTATGGTGCACAAATATATTTACATGCACATCAACAGTTACAAAATAAATTCCATGCATTTGAAAATGAAGGGATGCATACATCTTTCAAAAATCACAAATGTACATTCAAGGCAGCTTTAACTTCTCTTTCCTGATAGAAGAAATATCAGCTGAGCTGCAATAAATGACCGGGAGAAAAAGAAATCACAGCACATTAAGGGAATAGTTTTATGTTGCAGAAAGAGGATGACACCTAAGCTACTGGGTCCACCACTGTTCGAAATTGTGATTTTTGTATGGCTACTTTTCTACTAAATCCTTGTTTTAGGTTTTCACATGTAGCGAAAAAAAAAAGATGAATTATGATACTTGCTAGAACTCCATTACAGGTGTATCTGAAATTGCAGTGAATCAGTAAGCTCTTTGAATCAAAATACATAAATCTATTGTCATACAACAGTATATAAGCATCGACTGTCATGTATTAAGAGAGTTCTAGGAGTCTGATATGTACGGTTTAACAGCAAGAAGGTATTCAGCTGAAATGGTGATGATTTGCTACCCCCCTTTGCTTTTTTGAAGAAATGAAAAGTTAGACTAATTCTTTTCAGGGGAAAAATGCCAGTGGCTATATTGTAGCTATTAATACAGTTGCAGTGTAATTTGAGCATACAGAATTACATTAAGAGCAACACAAAGACAGACCCCACCTAGTTATTACTACAAGCACAGTCAGGGATGGCGAGGCTGCAAAATAACCAAAGTGGTTTACATTAGGATCCTCATCCCCAAGTGCTCCTTGGTATGAAGGCTTACCTGGAGAGGGCCAAATGCACATCATCTGGGGAGGGAAGTCAATCCACTCGCCTCTCTTGTTCACTATCTTGGGAGTTCTGTGGCATGTCCAGAAACACATGACCAAAGACTGGGCAGAGGACTACAGCACAATAAAAAAAATATGAGCTGCCCAAAAATTATAGCTTGTCTCAGTCTAGTTCTCATCCCTGCCCAACATCTCCCAGCACTGTTAGCCAGTTTCAAATTAAGGACATAATTACCCATGAAACAAAAAAAAAAATCCCGTCAGTATGGGAACAAATATTCACTGGGGTATGCTTCTCACAGTGGGTACTGCAGAAGCTTGACAATGTAACTTTACCAGTATTACAACTGCCAAGGTTCACTAGGGCAAATTCACTACAGACTGAGCATAGGATTTCCATTGCGCACTACAGAGATAGTATAAAAACACTTGCCCGGGCCACTTCAGTATGTTCTGTCAGTACATTAGGATGAACTGCTACACAGCTCACACCACAGCTTTCCCATTATCTAAGTAACTCTATTATGAACATGGGCATCAGGCTGGCAAAGCAACTATGCCGTCTACATAAAACCACTATACTGGAGATATAACACAAGCATGGTGGGACACATCAGAGTTGCTCACAGTGACCACTGACAACTATATGCATAGTACTGAAAGCACATGCTACAAAGTTCATTCCACCTGCCTGTTACAGTGATACAGTTACTATGGTCAAACAAGGTGCACTAAATTGGGGAGGCCATCCAGGGTACCTTTGGGGGTGCACTTATGTCTATGTACCATTTGTTAGCACATTTACCTTGGTTAGCTAAGGCACACTAAATCGAACTAGCCATCTACAGTGCAAAGAGCAGCACATAGCACTGTATGTCACACACAGTCTACTGATAGGACGGCCTCCATGACTATGGAACACTGTGCAGTTCCGTCTAATATGACAGACCTGTGTGAAGAATGTGTACAATAGGGTCTACATTGCAATGAAAAAATCAAAATATCGAGTGCTCATGAGTGAAAAATCAAACGCAAAATCGCTATTGTGGGGGGCTGAGCCCCCACACTCTCCACTAAATATATATTCCTACTCAAAAATTACACTACAGTGAGGAAAGGGCAAATAATCCAATCTTCACTGTACTGCGATCCAAAAAAACAAATATCGAATTCCTGCTTTTTCGGTCATGTGAGCACTCAATATTTTAAGTTTTCATCATTCTAAAGTAGACCCTACCAATGCACTGAATTTTCTTTAATACTTTACAAACAATGCTTTGTACAGTTTTGCCTGATGTCGGCTTGATGTGATTATGTATGTCTTGTGATCCGGAGTAGGTGCCATGGTTTGCTCATAGCACTCTTCTTTTGCACTGTTCAGATTATTTTCTCAATCCCTCCCACATCAGGGAAACCACATTTTATAAACTTAATAGTGGCTCAAACTTTTGGTGGCTTTTCAATAGCTAGTGGGAGAATATCAATTTTGCAATTTTAAGTTACAAACAAAAGTACTGAAACTTTTAATGAATTGCAAGGAAGCTAAAAGAAAAATAAAGTTAAATAAAAAGTAGCTCAAAAATTCAAGAAGTGAGCAGGAAAAATATGGTCTGCAGTGGGTGACAAAACTGTCAAAGGTACACTTAAGCGTGGATTAACCATCTTGTCAGTACAAAAGGATCTTACATCACACACTGCCTCGGTTTTATAAACGAAAGCTCATGTATACACAGTCCTGTAATGTGTGCAAATGAGCTTGTAAATTTACAATCACATGAAATTAAAAAGCATCTTTTGCATGGGGTGTATGTGTGGGGAAGGGGGGGGTAGTGCACACTCCCTTGTACCATCCACATCAAGGGATTTGCCTCCTATTCCACACTTAAATTATTAACCTAATTCTGAGGACACTGTACCTAAAAAAGAAAAAGACAACACTGTCATGCAGTACAAGGCTTGTCTCGCTGTTTCTTGGAGATGGCCTGACCTTGAAAAACCTAAAATTCAGTAAATTAATTACACCACATTCAAAAACATGACCAAGGTAAGCAGCATGAAATGCTAACTCCAGCCAATATGCTTAGCAAGTGTGACCTGAGCCCGAGAATCAAAGCACACACAATCATAATCCATCACATGTTCATAACACAAGGTTTCTGTTATGTGGTCAAATGCTTACATGATTGAATGGTACAATATCAAATACAAAAGGAGTTGGCATATATAATTAGCAGGATATCTTCTGCAACCATCAAAGCTGGCCGTAAACTAACTGACCTGCAAAACATGAATGCCAAACACAGGATGCCCTGTGTGCCTGGTACGCTATAAGTCCATATAAAGACACAAACACCTTTCCCAACAAAAATACCTGTTAGAGCAAAACCATTTACATATATATTTTGGGAGAACAGACTGCCTCCAGGTCCTTAAGGGATGAATGTCCATGCATGCACAATGACAAACTGCTCTCAGAACATGACAGACATATTTTGTTGGTCTCAGAAAGATGACCAATGTCAACAGGCATCAAAAAAGAAGACAGTGATGCTGAGATATAACATGACACTTCAGGATCTATAATTACTGAAACTACCTTCAAATGAATTAATGGCCTTGGAAAAGGTCTACTACCTTAACCTTAATAGTAGTTCTCATATGATTTATTTCACAAGGGGATGATGCAACAGAACTGTTACATAGTGTTGGAAATCATCACAAGAATAACCCATGTAGAATTCATTACATACACAAGCAACACACACATATCAGTAATATTTATTTGCATCATTTTAATTAGAATTGA